>NW_028164877.1:250000-268486 GCF_964263955.1 Coregonus lavaretus
AGAGAATGGAACCCTATTCCCTATATAGTGCACTACTTTAGACCAGAGAATGGCCCCCTATTCCCTATATAGTGCACTACTTTAGACCAGAGAATGGCCCCCTCTTCCCTATGTAGTGCACTACTTTAGACCAGAGAATGGCCCCCTATTCCCTATATAGTGCACTACTTTAGACCAGAGAATGGCACCCTATCCCCTATGTAGTGCACTACTTTAGACCAGAGAATGGCAACCTATCCCCTATGTAGTGCAATACTTGAGACCAGAGAATGGCCCCCTATTCCCTATATAGTGCACTACTTTAGACCAGAGAATGGCACCCTATCCCCTATGTAGTGCACTACTTTAGACCAGAGAATGGCACCCTATCCCCTATGTAGTGCACTACTTTAGACCAGAGAATGGCCCCCTATTCCCTATGTAGTGCACTACTTTAGACCAGAGAATGGCACCCTATCCCCTATGTAGTGCACTACTTTAGACCAGAGAATGGCATCCTATCCCCTATGTAGTGCACTACTTTAGACCAGAGAATGGCCCCCTATTCCCTATATAGTGCACTACTTTAGACCAGAGAATGGCACCCTATCCCCTATGTAGTGCACTACTTTAGACCAGAGAATGGCCCCCTATTCCCTATATAGTGCACTACTTTAGACCAGAGAATGGCCCCCTATTCCCTATATAGTGCACTACTTTAGACCAGAGAATGGCCCCCTATTCCCTATATAGTGCACTACTTTAGACCAGAGAATGGCACCCTATCCCCTATGTAGTGCACTACTTTAGACCAGAGAATGGCCCCCTATTCCCTATATAGTGCACTACTTTAGACCAGAGAATGGAACCCTATTCCCTATATAGTGCACTACTTTAGACCAGAGAATGGCCCTCTATCCCCTATGTAGTGCACTACTTTAGACCAGAGAATGGCCCCCTATTCCCTATATAGTGCACTACTTTAGACCAGAGAATGGCCCCCTATTCCCTATATAGTGCACTACTTTAGACCAGAGAATGGCCCCCTATTCCCTATATAGTGCACTACTTTAGACCAGAGAATGGCACCCTATCCCCTATGTAGTGCACTACTTTAGACCAGAGAATGGCCCCCTATTCCCTATATAGTGCACTACTTTAGACCAGAGAATGGAACCCTATTCCCTATATAGTGCACTACTTTAGACCAGAGAATGGCACCCTATCCCCTATGTAGTGCACTACTTTAGACCAGAGAATGGCACCCTATCCCCTATGTAGTGCACTACTTTAGACCAGAGAATGGCCCCCTATTCCCTATGTAGTGCACTACTTTAGACCAGAGAATGGCACCCTATCCCCTATGTAGTGCACTACTTTAGACCAGAGAATGGCATCCTATCCCCTATGTAGTGCACTACTTTAGACCAGAGAATGGCCCCCTATTCCCTATATGGTGCACTACTTTAGACCAGAGAATGGCACCCTATCCCCTATGTAGTGCACTACTTTAGACCAGAGAATGGCCCCCTATTCCCTATATAGTGCACTACTTTAGACCAGAGAATGGCCCCCTATTCCCTATATAGTGCACTACTTTAGACCAGAGAATGGCCCCCTATTCCCTATATAGTGCACTACTTTAGACCAGAGAATGGCACCCTATCCCCTATGTAGTGCACTACTTTAGACCAGAGAATGGCCCCCTATTCCCTATATAGTGCACTACTTTAGACCAGAGAATGGAACCCTATTCCCTATATAGTGCACTACTTTAGACCAGAGAATGGCCCCCTATTCCCTATATAGTGCACTACTTTAGACCAGAGAATGGCCCCCTCTTCCCTATGTAGTGCACTACTTTAGACCAGAGAATGGCCCCCTATTCCCTATATAGTGCACTACTTTAGACCAGAGAATGGCACCCTATCCCCTATGTAGTGCACTACTTTAGACCAGAGAATGGCAACCTATCCCCTATGTAGTGCAATACTTGAGACCAGAGAATGGCCCCCTATTCCCTATATAGTGCACTACTTTAGACCAGAGAATGGCACCCTATCCCCTATGTAGTGCACTACTTTAGACCAGAGAATGGCACCCTATCCCCTATGTAGTGCACTACTTTAGACCAGAGAATGGCCCCCTATTCCCTATGTAGTGCACTACTTTAGACCAGAGAATGGCACCCTATCCCCTATGTAGTGCACTACTTTAGACCAGAGAATGGCATCCTATCCCCTATGTAGTGCACTACTTTAGACCAGAGAATGGCCCCCTATTCCCTATATAGTGCACTACTTTAGACCAGAGAATGGCACCCTATCCCCTATGTAGTGCACTACTTTAGACCAGAGAATGGCCCCCTATTCCCTATATAGTGCACTACTTTAGACCAGAGAATGGCCCCCTATTCCCTATATAGTGCACTACTTTAGACCAGAGAATGGCCCCCTATTCCCTATATAGTGCACTACTTTAGACCAGAGAATGGCACCCTATCCCCTATGTAGTGCACTACTTTAGACCAGAGAATGGCCCCCTATTCCCTATATAGTGCACTACTTTAGACCAGAGAATGGAACCCTATTCCCTATATAGTGCACTACTTTAGACCAGAGAATGGCCCTCTATCCCCTATGTAGTGCACTACTTTAGACCAGAGAATGGCCCCCTATTCCCTATATAGTGCACTACTTTAGACCAGAGAATGGCCCCCTATCCCCTATGTAGTGCAATACTTTAGACCAGAGAATGGCCCCCTATTCCCTATATAGTGCACTACTTTAGACCAGAGAATGGCCCCCTATTCCCTATATAGTGCACTACTTTAGACCAGAGAATGGAACCCTATTCCCTATATAGTGCACTACTTTAGACCAGAGAATGGCCCCCTATTCCCTATGTAGTGCACTACTTTAGACCAGAGAATGGCACCCTATCCCCTATGTAGTGCACTACTTTAGACCAGAGAATGGCATCCTATCCCCTATGTAGTGCACTACTTTAGACCAGAGAATGGCACCCTATCCCCTATATAGTGCACTACTTTAGACCAGAGAATGGCACCCTATTCCCTATATAGTGCACTACTTTAGACCAGAGAATGGCCCCCTCTTCCCTATGTAGTGCACTACTTTAGACCAGAGAATGGCACCCTATTCCCTATATAGTGCACTACTTTAGACCAGAGAATGGCACCCTATCCCCTATGTAGTGCACTACTTTAGACCAGAGAATGGCACCCTATCCCCTATGTAGTGCAATACTTTAGACCAGAGAATGGCCCCCTATTCCCTATATAGTGCACTACTTTAGACCAGAGAATGGCCCCCTATTCCCTATATAGTGCACTACTTTAGACCAGAGAATGGCCCCCTATTCCCTATATAGTGCACTACTTTAGACCAGAGAATGGCACCCTATCCCCTATATAGTGCACTACTTTAGACCAGAGAATGGTATCAGCCACCGTTAGCGGTTTTTCACCATTGTCCGTGGCCTGCACCACCTACCAGCCAGCTCTAGTCTGGACTATTATTCGGCCAGTCTGCACAGCGCGTTATCAACCCAGAACATATCGGTTTTTCTGCCGGAATCACTGAATCACTGGACCTTTAACTCCGGATTCATCGCTACCAGCTAGCTGCAACAAAATGGACGTTGTGGTCTGGCTAATCATCCTGATCTAGGCCCATCTCCCGGCTATCTACCTCTCTGTCAACCGGACGTGACCACCTAGTGTTGACACAGAGCCCCGCCGATCCTACACGACTGGTCTGCCGACGAAATCGTCTGATATGGTTACGACGTTGACCACGAAGATTCCATCTGCTAGCCCCGGCCCGCTAGCACACGCTAGCCGTGGCCTCTTACTCGCTAGTGCTTTAGCAGCCTCCGAACTATCCTATTGCTGTTCACCGGACCTTATGATAACTCAGCTATACAGCTGATGTCTGCTGGACTGTTCCTTTTTACGGTACTGCATCCTGTTTATGTTTAGCCTCAGCCCAAACTGTGTCGTCATTACCAGCTGTTGTCTTAGCTCTCTCAAATTACACCTGTGATTGCTTTATGCCTCTCTACCTTGTCAACATGGTTAGCTTATTGTTGTTTCGGTTATTTCTAATTGTACTATTTCACTGTAGATCCCCCAGCCCAGCTAAACCTGCCTTAGATAGCTCCTTTGTCCCACCCCCCATACACGCGGAGACCGACTCAATTGGTGCCTCCAGTGATGCTATCTCTTTCATTGTTACCCAACGCTTAGGTTTACCTCCACTTTACTCATATCCTTCCATATCCTTGTCTGTACATAATGCCCTGAATCTTTTCTACAACGCCCGGAAATCTGCCCCCTTTATTCTATGTACCCAAAGCACTAGAAGACCAGTTCTTAAAGCCTTTAGCCGTATCCTTATTCTAGTCCTCCTCTGTTCCTCTGGTGATGTAGAGGCTAACCCAGGCCCTGCAGCCCTCAGTATCACTCCTACTCCCCAGGCGCTATCATTTGCTGACTTCTGTAATCGCAAAAGTCTTGGTTTATTGCACGTAAATATCAGAAGTCTACTTCCTAAGTTTGAGTTATTCACTGCGTTAGCACACTCCGCCAACCCTGATGTTCTAGCAGTGTCTGAATCCTGGCTTAGGAAGGCCACCAAAAATTCAGAAATTTCCATCCCCAACTATAACATTTTCCGTCTAGATAGAACTGCCAAAGGGGGTGGAGTTGCAATCTACTGTAGAGATAGCCTGCAGAGCTCTATCATACTATCCAGGTCTGTGCCCAAACAGTTTGAGCTTCTACTTCAAAAAATCCACCTTTCCAGAAATAAGTCTCTCACTGTTGCCGCTTGCTACAGACCCCCCTCAGCCCCCAGCTGTGCCCTGGACACAATATGTGAATTGATTGCCCCCCATTTATCCTCCGAGTTCGTACTGCTTGGTGACCTAAATTGGGATATGCTTAATACCCCGGCCATCCTACAATCCAAACTAGATGCCCTCAATCTCACGCAAATTATCAACGAACCTACCAGGTACAACCCTAAATCCGTAAACATGGGTACCCTCATAGATATCATCCTGACTAACTTACCCTCTAAATACACCTCAGCTGTCTTCAACCAGGATCTCAGCGATCACTGCCTCATTGCCTGCGTCCGTAACGGGTCCGCGGTCAAACGACCACCCCTCATCACTGTCAAACGCTCCCTAAAACACTTTAGCGAGCAGGCCTTCCTAATTGACCTGGCCCAGGTATACTGGATGGATATAGATCTCATTCCGTCAGTAGAGGATGCCTGGTTGTTCCTTAAAAGTAATTTCCTCTCAATCTTAAATAAACATGCCCCATTCAAAAAATACAGAACTAAGAACAGATATAGCCCCTGGTTCTCCTCAGACTTGACTGCCCTTGACCAGCACAAAAACATCCTGTGGCATACTGCTCTCTCCTCGTCTGACCATGTGTTCTCGCATACCCCGAGAGCATCTGGTCAGAGGGGTGGTGGCACAGGAATCCTCATCTCTCCCAAGTGGACATTCTCAATTTTTCCCCTAACCCATCTGTCTATCTCCTCATTTGAATTCCATGCTGTCACAGTCACTAGCCCATTTAAGCTTAATATCCTTGTCATCTATCGCCCTCCAGGTTCCCTTGGAGAGTTCATCAATGAGCTTGACGCCTTGATAAGTTCCTTTCCTGAGGATGGCTCACCCCTCACAGTTTTGGGGGATTTCAACCTCCCTACGTCTACATTTGACTCATTTCTCTCTGCCTCCTTCTTTCCACTCCTCTCCTCTTTTGACCTCACCCTCTCACCGTCCCCCCCTACTCACAAGGCAGGCAATACGCTTGACCTCATCTTTACTAGATGCTGCTCTTCTACTAATCTCACTGCAACTCCCCTCCATGTCTCCGACCACTACTTTGTTTCCTTTTCTCTCTCGCTCTCCTCCAACACTACTCACTCTGCCCCTACACAGATGGTAATGCGCCGCCGCAACCTTCGCTCTCTCTCTCCCACTACTCTCTCCTCTTCCATCCTATCATCTCTTCCCTCTGCTCAATCCTTCTCCCTCCAATCTCCTGATTCTGCCTCCTCAACCCTCCTCTCCTCCCTTTCTGCATCCTTTGACTCTCTGTGTCCCCTATCCTCCCGGCCGGCTCGGTCCTCCCCTCCAGCTCCGTGGCTTGATGACTCATTGCGAGCTCACAGAACAGAGCTCCGGGCAGCGGAGCGGAAATGGAAGAAAACTAAACTCCCTGCCGACCTGGCATCTTTTCACTCCCTCCTCTCTACATTTTCTTCATCTGTTTCTGCTGCTAAGGCCACTTTATACCACTCTAAATTCCAAGCATCTGCCTCTAACCCTAGGAAGCTCTTTGCCACATTCTCCTCCCTGCTGAATCCTCAACCCCCCCCCCCCCCTCCTCTCTCTCTGTGGATGACTTCGTCAACCACTTTGAAAAGAAGGTTGACGACATCCGATCCTCGTTTGTTAAGTCTAATGACACTGCTGGTCCTACTCACACTGCCCTACCCTATGCTTTGACTTCTTTCTCCCCTCTCTCTCCAGATAAAATCCTGCGACTTGTGACTGCAGGCCGCCCAACAACCTGCCCGCTTGACCCCATCCCCTCCTCTCTTCTCCAGACCATCTCCGGTGACCTTCTCCCCTACCTCACCTCGCTGATCAACTCATCCTTGACCGCTGGCTATGTCCCTTCCGTCTTCAAGAGAGTGAGAGTTGCACCCCTTCTCAAAAAACCAACACTGGATCCCACTGATGTCAACAACTACAGACCAGTATCCCTTCTTTCTTTTCTTTCCAAAACTATTGAGCGTGCCGTCTTTAGCCAACTCTCTTGCTATCTCTCTCAGAATGACCTTCTTGATCCAAACCAGTCAGGTTTCAGGACTGGTCATTCAACTGAGACTGCTCTTCTCTGTGTCACGGAGGCTCTCCGCACTGCTAAAGCTAACTCTCTCTCCTCTGCTCTTGTCCTTCTAGACCTGTCTGCTGCCTTTGATACTGTGAACCATCAGATCCTCCTCTCCACCCTCTCCGAGCTGGGCATCTCCGGCGCGGCTCACTCCTGGATTGCGTCCTACCTGACCGGTCGCTCCTACCAAGTGGCGTGGCGAGAAGCTGTCTCCGCACCACGTGCTCTCACCACTGGTGTCCCCCAGGGCTCAGTTCTAGGCCCTCTCCTATTCTCCCTATACACCAAGTCACTTGGCTCTGTCATATCCTCACATGGCCTCTCCTATCATTGCTACGCTGACGATACACAACTAATCTTCTCCTTTCCCCCTTCTGATAACCAGGTGGCGAATCGCATCTCTGCATGTCTGGCAGACATATCAGTATGGATGACGGATCACCACCTCAAGCTGAACCCTGGCAAGACGGAGCTGCTCTTCCTCCCGGGGAAGGACTGCCCGTTCCATGATCTCGCCATCACGGTTGACAACTCCGTTGTGTCCTCCTCCCAGAGTGCGAAGAGCCTTGGCGTGACCCTGGACAACACCCTGTCGTTCTCCGCTAACATCAAGGCGGTGACCCGATCCTGCAGGTTCATGCTCTACAACATTCGGAGAGTACGACCCTGCCTTACACAGGAAGCGGCACAGGTCCTAATCCAGGCACTTGTCATCTCCCGTCTGGATTACTGCAACTCGCTGTTGGCTGGCCTCCCTGCATGTGCCATTAAACCCCTACAACTCATCCAGAATGCCGCAGCCCGTCTGGTGTTCAACCTTCCCAAGTTCTCTCACGTCACCCCCCTCCTCCGCACACTCCACTGGCTTCCAGTTGAAGCTCGCATCCGTTACAAGACCATGGTGCTTTTTCAAACAGAAATTTGCATCCTGTAGCACTAACTCCAAAAACTTTTGGGACACTGTAAAGTCCATGGAGAATAAGAGCACTTCCTCCCAGCTGCCCACTGCACTGAGGCTAGGAAACACTATCACCACCGATAAATCTGCAATAATCGAGAATTTCAACAAGCATTTTGCTACGGCTGGCCATGCTTTCCACCTGGCTACCACTACCCCGGCCACCAACTCTGCACCCTCCGCTGCAACTTGCCCATGCCCCCCCCCGCTTCTCCTTCACACAAATTCAGACAGCTGATGTTCTGAAAGAGCTGCAAAATCTGGACCCCTACAAATCAGCTGGGCTAGACAATCTGGACCCATTCTTTCTAAAACTAGCCGCCGAAATTGTCGCAACCCCTATTACTAGTCTGTTCAACCTCTCTTTCGTAACGTCTGAGATCCCCAGAGATTGGAAAGCTGCCGCGGTCATCCCCCTCTTCAAAGGGGGTGACACTCTAGATCCAAACTGCTACAGACCTATATCCATCCTGCCCTGCCTTTCGAAAGTATTTGAAAGCCAAGTTAACAAACAGATCACCGACCATTTCGAATACCACCGTACCTTCTCCGCTATGCAATCCGGTTTCCGAGCTGGTCATGGGTGCACTTCAGCCACGCTCAAGGTCCTAAACGATATTATAACCGCGATTGATAATAGACAGTACTGTGCAGCCGTCTTCATCGACCTGGCCAAGGCTTTCGACTCTGTCAACCACCGCATTCTTATTGGCAGACTAAATAGCCTTGGTTTCTCAAATGACTGCCTCGCCTGGTTCGCCAACTACTTCTCAGATAGAGTTCAGTGTGTCAAATCGGAGGGCCTGTTGTCTGGACCTATGGCAGTCTCTATGGGGGTGCCACATGGTTCAATTCTTGGGCCGACACTTTTCTCCGTGTATATCAATGATGTCGCTCTTGCTGCTGGTGACTCTCAGATCCACCTCTACGCAGACGACACCATTTTGTATACATCTGGCCCTTCATTGGACACTGTGTTAACAAACCTCCAAACGAGCTTCAATGCCATACAACACTCCTTCAGTAGCCTCCAACTGCTCTTAAACACTAGTAAAACTAAATGCATGCTTTTCAATCGAACGCTGCTGGCACCCGCCCACCCGACTAGAATCACCACTCTCGACGGGTCTGACCTAGAGTATGTGGACAACTACAAATACCTAGGTGTCTGGTTAGACTGTAAACTCTCCTTCCAGACTCACATTAAGAATCTCCAATCCAAAGTTAAATCTAGAATCGGCTTCCTATTTCGCAACAAAGCCTCCTTCACTCATGCTGCCAAACATGCCCTCGTAAAACTGACTATCCTACCGGTCCTTGACTTCGGCGATGTCATTTACAAAATAGCCTCCAACACTCTACTCAGCAAATTGGATGTAGTCTATCACAGTGCCATCCGTTTTGTCTCCAAAGCCCCATACACTACCCACCACTGTGACCTGTACGCTCTCGTTGGCTGGCCCTCACTACATGTTCGTCGTCAAACCCACTGGCTCCAGGTCATCTATAAATCACTGCTAGGCAAATCCCCGCCTTATCTTAGCTCATTGGTCACCATAGCAGCACCCACCCGTAGTCTGCGCTCCAGCAGGTATATCTCACTGGTCATTCCCAAAGCCAACACCTCCTTTGGCCGCCATTCCTTCCAGTTCTCTGCTGCCAATGACTGGAACGAATTGCAAAAATCTCTGAAGCTGGAGACTCTTATCTCCCTCACTAACTTTAAGCATCAGTTGTCAGAGCACCTTACCGATCACTGCACCTGTACACAGCCCATCTGAAATTAGCCCACCCAACTACCTCATCCCTATATGGTTATTTTTTTTGCTCTTTTGCACCCCAGTATCTCTATTTGCACATAATCTCTTGCACATCTAGCATTCCAGTGTTAATACTAATTGTAATTATTTTGCACTAGAGCCTTACCTCCATAACTTGCTACATTTGCACACACTGTATATATATTTTCTGTTGTATTTTTGACTTTATGTTTTTTTTTTTTTTTACCCCATATGTAACTCTGTGTTGTTGTTTTTATTGCACTGCTTTGCTTTATCTTGGCCAGGTCGCAGTTGTAAATGAGAACTTGTTCTCAACTGGCTTACCTGGTTAAATAAAGGTGAAATAAAAAAATTTAAAAAATGGCCTCCTATTCCCTATATAGTGCACTACTTTAGACCAGAGAATGGCACCCTATCCCCTATGTAGTGCACTACTTTAGACCAGAGAATGGCACCCTATCCCCTATGTAGTGCACTACTTTAGACCAGAGAATGGCACCCTATCCCCTATGTAGTGCACTACTTTAGACCGACGACAACACATCAGAATAAAAGTTATTTATTCATTATTTACAAGCCTTCCTTTCTCAATGATTTATTCACATGGGGCAGCTTGACTTGGTTAGGAGACAGACACCGAGAGACACTGAAACACATTGTTAGGAGACAGACACCGAGAGACACTGAAACATATTGTTAGGAGACAGACACCGAGAGACACTGAAACATATTGTTAGGAGACAGACACCGAGAGACACTGAAACACATTGTTAGGAGACAGACAACGAGAGACACTGAAACATATAGTTAGGAGACACTGAAACATATTGTTAGGAGACACTGAAACATATTGTTAGGAGACACTGAAACATATTGTTAGGAGACACTGAAACATATTGTTAGGAGACACTGAAACATATTGTTAGGAGACACGGAAACATATTGTTAGGAGACACTGAAACATATTGTTAGGAGACACTGAAACATATTGTTAGGAGACACAGAAACATATTGTTAGGAGACACGGAAACATATTGTTAGGAGACACTGAAACATATTGTTAGGAGACACTGAAACATATTGTTAGGAGACAGACACCGAGAGACACTGAAACATATAGTTAGGAGACACTGAAACATATTGTTAGGAGACACTGAAACATATTGTTAGGAGACACGGAAACATATTGTTAGGAGACAGACACCGAGAGACACTGAAACATATAGTTAGGAGACACTGAAACATATTGTTAGGAGACACTGAAACATATTGTTAGGAGACACTGAAACATATTGTTAGGAGACACTGAAACATATTGTTAGGAGACACTGAAACATATTGTTAGGAGACACTGAAACATATTGTTAGGAGACACTGAAACATCGCTCCAGCCCAGCAGTCTGTGTATAATCACTCGTCTCTTCTTCTTCTATGAGCCATTACACCAGTACAACTATTATAATTAAATTACTATTCAATACATTAGAGTCAAAGTTCTTGAAGTTTTCCGGATTGACTGACCTTCATGTCTTAAAGTAATGATGGACTGTCGTTTCTCTTTGCTTATTTGAGCTGTTCTTGCCATAATATGGACTTGGTCTTTTACCAAATAGGGCTATCTTCTGTATACCACCCCTACCTTGTCAAAACACAACTAATTGGCTCAAACGCATTAAGAAGGAAAGAAATTCCACAAATGAACTTTTAACAAGGCACACCTGTTAATTGAAATGCATTCCAGGTGACTACCTCATGAAGCTGGTTGAGAGAATGCCAAGAGTGTGCAAAACTGTCATCAAGGCAAAGGGTGGCTACTTTGAAGAATCTAAAATATAAAATATATTTTGATTTGTTTAACACTTTTTTGGTTACTACATGATTCCATATGTGTTATTTCATAGTTTTGATGTCTTCACTATTATTCTACAATGTAGAAAATAGTACAAATAAAGAAAAACCCTGGAATGAGTAGGTACTGTATATAGACCCTATTGAGTTTGCTCACCTTGGATATGTCCTGTCCGTCAATACGGATGCAGCCTCCCTGGATGTCGTAAAAGCGAAACAGTAGACGGAGGATAGTGCTTTTACCTGAACCAGACTGACCCACCTGCAGACACACGTAGGACATGTGGATGTTAAAATGTGGGGGTATCTGAAAAGTGGAGGTCATGTGTTTTTATGCACATGTTAGTTTATGTAAGTAAGGAATGGCTATCTGAAGTGTTGAACCTACCAGAGCAACAGTCTGGCCGGCAATCACAGTGAACGATACGCCCCTGAGAATCACATTCCTGAGGACAGCAACACAGATACACAGTCCTACTTCATCTGATGAAGTACTCATGATGCACACACACATTACATTACAGTACGTCATGAGTTGAATGCCAAGAGTTTTACAACTGGAGAATCTAAGTTGATACGTGAAGGCCAATGACAGGGTGATGCTTAGCTGTAGTACAAGCTCTGTTCTGCTCCGCCCACGACTATCCACCTGTTACTGTTACCTATCGTCTGTCATGAGAGACTATGTCCATATCAGAGATGAACTACAAACATTCTCATGACATCAGAGATGACCTACACATTCTCATTACATTTTTACATTTTAGTCATTTAGCAGACGCTCTTATCCAGAGCAACTTACAGTTAGTGAGTGCATACATTTTTCATACTGGCCCCCCATGGGAAATGAACCCACAACCCTGGCGTTGCAAACGCCATGCTCTACCAACTGAGCTACACATTCTCGTGACATCAGAGATGAACTACACAGATTGTCATGACATCAGAGATGAACTACACGCATTGTCATGACATCAGAGATGACCTACACATGTTTTTATGACCTACCCCTCAGTGTAGCTGAAGCACACGTTCTGAAACTTCACCTCGCCTGCTGTCAACAGCAGCTCTGTAGAACTGACATCGTCTTTCACCTGGACAAGACAAACATGACAGGGGATAATAAATAATTAGTCATTTAGCAGACGCTCTTATCCAGAGCGAATTACAGGAGCAATTAGGGTTAAGTGCCTTGCTCAAGGGCACATCGACAGATTTTTCACCTAGTCGGCTCGGGGATTAGAACCAGCGACCTTTCGGTTACTGGCACAACGCTCTTAACCACTAAGCTACCTGCCGCCGCAGTGACATCAGCAGTGTAGTGGAGCTCAGGGACAGTAACTCCTGTAGCTAACAGGGGATGAGATCAGCAGTGTAGTGGAGCTCAGGGACAGTAACTCCTGTAGCTAACAGGGGATGAGATCAGCAGTGTAGTGGAGCTCAGGGACAGTAACTCCTGTACTTGACAGGGGATGAGATCAGCAGTGTAGTGGAGCTCAGGGACAGTAACTCCTGTAGCTAACAGGGGATGAGATCAGCAGTGTAGTGGAGCTCAGGGACAGTAACTCCTGTAGCTAACAGGGGATGAGATCAGCAGTGTAGTGGAGCTCAGGGACAGTAACTCCTGTACTTGACAGGGGATGAGATCAGCAGTGTAGTGGAGCTCAGGGACAGTAACTCCTGTAGCTAACAGGGGATGAGATCAGCAGTGTAGTGGAGCTCAGGGACAGTAACTCCTGTAGCTAACAGGGGATGAGATCAGCAGTGTAGTGGAGCTCAGGGACAGTAACTCCTGTAGCTAACAGGGGATGAGATCAGCAGTGTAGTGGAGCTCAGGGACAGTAACTCCTGTACTTGACAGGGGATGAGATCAGCAGTGTAGTGGAGCTCAGGGACAGTAACTCCTGTACTTGACAGGGGATGAGATCAGCAGTGTAGTGGAGCTCAGGGACAGTAACTCCTGTACTTGACAGGGGATGAGATCAGCAGTGTAGTGGAGCTCAGGGACAGTAACTCCTGTCGCTAACAGGGGATGAGATCAGCAGTGTAGTGGAGCTCAGGGACAGTAACTCCTGTAGCTAACAGGGGATGAGATCAGCAGTGTAGTGGAGCTCAGGGACAGTAACTCCTGTAGCTAACAGGGGATGAGATCAGCAGTGTAGTGGAGCTCAGGGACAGTAACTCCTGTACTTGACAGGGGATGAGATCAGCAGTGTAGTGGAGCTCAGGGACAGTAACTCCTGTAGCTAACAGGGGATGAGATCAGCAGTGTAGTGGAGCTCAGGGACAGTAACTCCTGTACTTGACAGGGGATGAGATCAGCAGTGTAGTGGAGCTCAGGGACAGTAACTCCTGTAGCTAACAGGGGATGAGATCAGCAGTGTAGTGGAGCTCAGGGACAGTAACTCCTGTACTTGACAGGGGATGAGATCAGCAGTGTAGTGGAGCTCAGGGACAGTAACTCCTGTACTTGACAGGGGATGAGATCAGCAGTGTAGTGGAGCTCAGGGACAGTAACTCCTGTACTTGACAGGGGATGAGATCAGCAGTGTAGTGGAGCTCAGGGACAGTAACTCCTGTACTTGACAGGGGATGAGATCAGCAGTGTAGTGGAGCTCAGGGACAGTAACTCCTGTAGCTAACAGGGGATGAGATCAGCAGTGTAGTGGAGCTCAGGGACAGTAACTCCTGTCGCTAACAGGGGATGAGATCAGCAGTGTAGTGGAGCTCAGGGACAGTAACTCCTGTAGCTAACAGGGGATGAGATCAGCAGTGTAGTGGAGCTCAGGGACAGTAACTCCTGTAGCTAACAGGGGATGAGATCAGCAGTGTAGTGGAGCTCAGGGACAGTAACTCCTGTAGCTAACAGGGGATGAGATCAGCAGTGTAGTGGAGCTCAGGGACAGTAACTCCTGTAGCTAACAGGGGATGAGATCAGCAGTGTAGTGGAGCTCAGGGACAGTAACTCCTGTACTTGACAGGGGATGAGATCAGCAGTGTAGTGGAGCTCAGGGACAGTAACTCCTGTAGCTAACAGGGGATGAGATCAGCAGTGTAGTGGAGCTCAGGGACAGTAACTCCTGTACTTGACAGGGGATGAGATCAGCAGTGTAGTGGAGCTCAGGGACAGTAACTCCTGTACTTGACAGGGGATGAGATCAGCAGTGTAGTGGAGCTCAGGGACAGTAACTCCTGTACTTGACAGGGGATGAGATCAGCAGTGTAGTGGAGCTCAGGGACAGTAACTCCTGTACTTGACAGGGGATGAGATCAGCAGTGTAGTGGAGCTCAGGGACAGTAACTCCTGTACTTGACAGGGGATGAGATCAGCAGTGTAGTGGAGCTCAGGGACAGTAACTCCTGTAGCTAACAGGGGATGAGATCAGCAGTGTAGTGGAGCTCAGGGACAGTAACTCCTGTAGCTAACAGGGGATGAGATCAGCAGTGTAGTGGAGCTCAGGGACAGTAACTCCTGTAGCTAACAGGGGATGAGATCAGCAGTGTAGTGGAGCTCAGGGACAGTAACTCCTGTAGCTAACAGGGGATGAGATCAGCAGTGTAGTGGAGCTCAGGGACAGTAACTCCTGTAGCTAACAGGGGATGAGATCAGCAGTGTAGTGGAGCTCAGGGACAGTAACTCCTGTACTTGACAGGGGATGAGATCAGCAGTGTAGTGGAGCTCAGGGACAGTAACTCCTGTAGCTAACAGGGGATGAGATCAGCAGTGTAGTGGAGCTCAGGGACAGTAACTCCTGTAGCTAACAGGGGATGAGATCAGCAGTGTAGTGGAGCTCAGGGACAGTAACTCCTGTAGCTAACAGGGGATGAGATCAGCAGTGTAGTGGAGCTCAGGGACAGTAACTCCTGTACTTGACAGGGAATGAGATCAGCAGTGTAGTGGAGCTCAGGGACAGTAACTCCTGTAGCTAACAGGGGATGAGATCAGCAGTGTAGTGGAGCTCAGGGACAGTAACTCCTGTACTTGACAGGGGATGAGATCAGCAGTGTAGTGGAGCTCAGGGACAGTAACTCCTGTACTTGACAGGGGATGAGATCAGCAGTGTAGTGGAGCTCAGGGACAGTAACTCCTGTAGCTAACAGGGGATGAGATCAGCAGTGTAGTGGAGCTCAGGGACAGTAACTCCTGTACTTGACAGGGGATGAGATCAGCAGTGTAGTGGAGCTCAGGGACAGTAACTCCTGTAGCTAACAGGGGATGAGATCAGCAGTGTAGTGGAGCTTAGGGACAGTAACTCCTGTAGCTAACAGGGGATGAGATCAGCAGTGTAGTGGAGCTCAGGGACAGTAACTCCTGTAGCTAACAGGGGATGAGATCAGCAGTGTAGTGGAGCTCAGGGACAGTAACTCCTGTAGCTAACAGGGGATGAGATCAGCAGTGTAGTGGAGCTCAGGGACAGTAACTCCTGTAGCTAACAGGGGATGAGATCAGCAGTGTAGTGGAGCTCAGGGACAGTAACTCCTGTAGCTAACAGGGGATGAGATCAGCAGTGTAGTGGAGCTCAGGGACAGTAACTCCTGTACTTGACAGGGGATGAGATCAGCAGTGTAGTGGAGCTCAGGGACAGTAACTCCTGTACTTGACAGGGGATGAGATCAGCAGTGTAGTGGAGCTCAGGGACAGTAACTCCTGTAGCTAACAGGGGATGAGATCAGCAGTGTAGTGGAGCTCAGGGACAGTAACTCCTGTAGCTAACAGGGAATGAGATCAGCAGTGTAGTGGAGCTCAGGGACAGTAACTCCTGTAGCTAACAGGGAATGAGATCAGCAGTGTAGTGGAGCTCAGGGACAGTAACTCCTGTACTTGACAGGGGATGAGATCAGCAGTGTAGTGGAGCTCAGGGACAGTAACTCCTGTACTTGACAGGGGATGAGATCAGCAGTGTAGTGGAGCTCAGGGACAGTAACTCCTGTACTTGACAGGGGATGAGATCAGCAGTGTAGTGGAGCTCAGGGACAGTAACTCCTGTAGCTAACAGGGGATGAGATCAGCAGTGTAGTGGAGCTCAGGGACAGTAACTCCTGTAGCTAACAGGGGATGAGATCAGCAGTGTAGTGGAGCTCAGGGACAGTAACTCCTGTAGCTAACAGGGGATGAGATCAGCAGTGTAGTGGAGCTCAGGGACAGTAACTCCTGTAGCTAACAGGGAATGAGATCAGCAGTGTAGTGGAGCTCAGGGACAGTAACTCCTGTACTTGACAGGGGATGAGATCAGCAGTGTAGTGGAGCTCAGGGACAGTAACTCCTGTAGCTAACAGGGGATGAGATCAGCAGTGTAGTGGAGCTCAGGGACAGTAACTCCTGTAGCTAACAGGGGATGAGATCAGCAGTGTAGTGGAGCTCAGGGACAGTAACTCCTGTAGCTAACAGGGGATGAGATCAGCAGTGTAGTGGAGCTCAGGGACAGTAACTCCTGTAGCTAACAGGGGATGAGATCAGCAGTGTAGTGGAGCTCAGGGACAGTAACTCCTGTAGCTAACAGGGGATGAGATCAGCAGTGTAGTGGAGCTCAGGGACAGTAACTCCTGTAGCTAACAGGGGATGAGATCAGCAGTGTAGTGGAGCTTAGGGACAGTAACTCCTGTACTTGACAGGGGATGAGATCAGCAGTGTAGTGGAGCTCAGGGACAGTAACTCCTGTAGCTAACAGGGAATGAGATCAGCAGTGTAGTGGAGCTCAGGGACAGTAACTCCTGTAGCTAACAGGGGATGAGATCAGCAGTGTAGTGGAGCTCAGGGACAGTAACTCCTGTACTTGACAGGGGATGAGATCAGCAGTGTAGTGGAGCTCAGGGACAGTAACTCCTGTACTTGACAGGGGATGAGATCAGCAGTGTAGTGGAGCTCAGGGACAGTAACTCCTGTACTTGACAGGGGATGAGATCAGCAGTGTAGTGGAGCTCAGGGACAGTAACTCCTGTAGCTAACAGGGGATGAGATCAGCAGTGTAGTGGAGCTCAGGGACAGTAACTCCTGTAGCTAACAGGGGATGAGATCAGCAGTGTAGTGGAGCTCAGGGACAGTAACTCCTGTAGCTGACAGGGGATGAGATCAGCAGTGTAGTGGAGCTCAGGGACAGTAACTCCTGTAGCTAACAGGGGATGAGATCAGCAGTGTAGTGGAGCTCAGGGACAGTAACTCCTGTAGCTAACAGGGGATGAGATCAGCAGTGTAGTGGAGCTCAGGGACAGTAACTCCTGTAGCTAACAGGGGATGAGATCAGCAGTGTAGTGGAGCTCAGGGACAGTAACTCCTGTAGCTAACAGGGGATGAGATCAGCAGTGTAGTGGAGCTCAGGGACAGTAACTCCTGTACTTGACAGGGGATGAGATCAGCAGTGTAGTGGAGCTCAGGGACAGTAACTCCTGTAGCTAACAGGGGATGAGATCAGCAGTGTAGTGGAGCTCAGGGACAGTAACTCCTGTAGCTAACAGGGGATGAGATCAGCAGTGTAGTGGAGCTCAGGGACAGTAACTCCTGTACTTGACAGGGGATGAGATCAGCAGTGTAGTGGAGCTCAGGGACAGTAACTCCTGTCGCTAACAGGGAATGAGATCAGCAGTGTAGTGGAGCTCAGGGACAGTAACTCCTGTAGCTAACAGGGATGAGATCAGCAGTGTAGTGGAGCTCAGGGACAGTAACTCCTGTACTTGACAGGGGATGAGATCAGCAGTGTAGTGGAGCTCAGGGACAGTAACTCCTGTAGCTAACAGGGGATGAGATCAGCAGTGTAGTGGAGCTCAGGGACAGTAACTCCTGTAGCTAACAGGGGATGAGATCAGCAGTGTAGTGGAGCTCAGGGACAGTAACTCCTGTAGCTAACAGGGGATGAGATCAGCAGTGTAGTGGAGCTCAGGGACAGTAACTCCTGTACTTGACACAGGGATGAGCAGATAGTGAGCCAGGGACAGTAACTCCTAGGGGGGGGGGGTAACCGGGGGGACCTGAAGAC
>NW_028164876.1:0-160000 GCF_964263955.1 Coregonus lavaretus
TGACAGCAATTAAGTTGGCAAGAGCTTACAGAGATAATACTTATCTCTGTAAGCTGAACCATAGAAATAGAATTACCCAGGCTAGTCTCATATACTAAACGTAATATAGTATACGAAAACACTGAAATTAAATTTTTGGTTTTGTCATTTAGCAGACGCTCTTATCCAGAGCAACTTACAGTTAGTGAGTGCATACATAAAAAAAATTATAATTATTATTATACTGGTCCCCCGTGGGAAACGAACCCACAACACTGGCGTTGCAAACGCAATGCTCTACCAACTGAGCTACATGGGACTACAGCTGTGCTGCTCACAACCGACAGCAGCAACATGGACCTGAATGGTGTTGGTATAGCTGCGTTTAGGCATGGCTTCCTTGTTTTGAGTCTGGACCTGAATGGTGTTGGTATAGCTGCGTTTAGGACCTGAATGGTGTTGGTATAGCTGCGTTTAGGACCTGAATGGTGTTGGTATAGCTGCGTTTAGGACCTGAATGGTGTTGGTATAGCTGCGTTTAGGACCTGAATGGTGTTGGTATAGCTGCGTTTAGGCATGGCTTCCTTGTTCTGAGTCTGGACCTGAATGGTGTTGGTATAGCTGCGTTTAGGCATGGCTTCCTTGTTCTGAGTCTGGACCTGAATGGTGTTGGTATAGCTGCGTTTAGGCATGGCTTCCTTGTTCTGAGTCTGGACCTGAATGGTGTTGGTATAGCTGCGTTTAGGCATGGCTTCCTTGTTCTGAGTCTGGACCTGAATGGTGTTGGTATAGCTGCGTTTAGGCATGGCTTCCTTGTTCTGAGTCTGTTAAGTGTTTCTCATTCTGCTGCAGTATTTTATATAAAACCTACCTTACTCATCCAGTTTTTTCCATTTGTAACCAAAATCACAATATGCTGTTTTACATTGTGTTATTTGTGCTGGTCTAATTCCTATCATGGACAAGCAGAAGAATCTGTGCCCTCTCTGACAGTAATAATAGTTCATATGGTGCAGTTCAATGTCCCAGGTTCGTGGCATTGATGAATAAATAATTTAATGTTTACTTAAACTCAGATGTTTATATTTTATGTATAAAAAGCATATGTATGCATTGTTTACTGTTTTGATTTCTTTAAACATGTAATTGTTGGAGTTCAGGTGTTTTGACGTGATTGATGGGTGACTAGATGTATTCTTTCTATTACAGACACCTTAATGCATACTTTTAAATTATATTATGTGAGCTAAACATACAAATAAAAAATGAAAAAATGTATAACAACATTTCAACTTATATTACTGTCCCCCACTTCAACAAAAACATACTTAAATACATGTAATTTTGTCCTTGAAACATTTAATTGAAATACTGTAGAATTCCATTAATTCCTATGGAGGACTGCTCATACTGGGGAGTGCCAACATGGCCGACCATGGCTTCAAAGCCTCTCAATGGCCAAAACACAGCATGAGCAATCCAGGGTTTATATACAGTGCATCGTTGCTTGGAATTCCCGTCTGCTTGATGTTAGGCTGGTGCGTCAGCTGTTGACTAGACTATTAAATAGGCTATAACACTGCTATTGGTAATAGACTGAGGTACTGCCGTTTTGGGCTATTAAAAAAAAAAAAAAATTACACCTGCACAATCAACTTATTTTACATGGAATGAGCTTGATAAAAAATAAAATAGCCCTTTCACAATGTTACAATAGCTAATACATGTAATCTAACATCTGGGTTCAATAATACAGTGATTCACATTCACCCAACATAGGCTACAATCTACTGCTTGGGAAAGCTGCTGCTGCTGCGTTTTAACATCAAGCACAGCAGTGGCGCTGGGTGGTTGCTAAGCAACAAAATAAGCGAATCTGAGGTGCCTTTGAATTAGGGCATTTTAAAGTGCTTGGCTGGCTTACATAACAGGGACCTTATTGATCAAATACTTTGACAGAAAGCAGAATTTGGAATCATATGTGTTTGGTTGAGGAAGATCCCTATGATCCTTGTAATCTTGTGAAATGTAAATCTTACATTGTCATTCACAAATACAGATTTTGTAAAAGGGTTAAATGTCTTGTAGTTTGTATGACAACTTGTTTGTGTTTCAAAGTGTACTGATACATTGTATCCCTAATGAACAGATCCAGGATCTACATTCTGTTATTAACAGTTCTATGAAGTGTGAGGTAAAGATAAAACATGTACTGTTGCCATGACAGCAGCAACAGGAAATGGAAAGAGTCCTTTACTGCCAGAAGAGTTCAAATCATGGCCTGAAAGTTGCTGCAGGGCTTTCTCATCTGGGAAATAAACACACACACATGAGCGCACTCTCGCACGTACACACACACACACACACACACACACACACGCAAAACACACACACAATATGATATCAGGGCAACATCAAATTATTTGTGATTTTGCACACATGATTGTGTCATTTCTCTCTATGCAAATATAGTCTCACCCTCACAATTCCCCTCCTCTAGCATCCCTTTTCAGTGCCCTCTTCCCCGTCCCATCCCCTGTCCTCTTCCCGTCCCGTCCCATTCCCTGTCCTCTTCCCCGTCCCATCCCCTGTCCTCTTCCCCGTCCCATTCCTGTCCTCTTCCCCGTCCCATTCCTGTCCTCTTCCCCGTCCCATTCCCTGTCCTCTTCCCCGTCCCATCCCCTGTCCTCTTCCCCGTCCCATTCCCTGTCCTCTTCCCCGTCCCATCCCCTGTCCTCTTCCCCGTCCCATTCCCTGTCCTCTTCCCCGTCCCATTCCCCTGTCCTCTTCCCCGTCCCATTCCCTGTCCTCTTCCCCGTCCCATTCCCTGTCCTCTTCCCCGTCCCATTCCCTGTCCTCTTCCCCGTCCCATCCCCTGTCCTCTTCCCCGTCCCATTCCCTGTCCTCTTCCCCGTCCCATCCCCTGTCCTCTTCCCCGTCCCATTCCCTGTCCTCTTCCCCGTCCCATTCCCTGTCCTCTTCCCCGTCCCATCCCCTGTCCTCTTCCCCGTCCCATCCCCTGTCCTCTTCCCCGTCCCATTCCCCTGTCCTCTTCCCCGTCCCATTCCCTGTCCTCTCCCCGTCCCATTCCCTGTCCTCTTCCCCGTCCCATTCCCTGTCCTCTCCCGTCCCATTCCCTGTCCTCTTCCCCGTCCCATCCCTGTCCTCTTCCCCGTCCCATCCCCTGTCCTCTTCCCCGTCCCATTCCCTGTCCTCTTCCCCGTCCATTCCCTGTCCTCTTCCCCGTCCCATCCCCTGTCCTCTTCCCCGTCCCATTCCCTGTCCTCTTCCCGTCCCATTCCCTGTCCTCTTCCCGTCCCATTCCCTGTCCTCTTCCCCGTCCCATCCCCTGTCCTCTTCCCCGTCCCATTCCTGTCCTCTTCCCTGTCCCATTCCCTGTCCTCTTCCCCGTCCCATTCCCTGTCCTCATCCCCGTCCCATTCCCTGTCCTCTTCCCTGTCCCATTCCCTGTCCTCTTCCCTGTCCCATTCCCTGTCCTCTTCCCCGTCCCATTCCCTGTCCTCTTCCTCGTCCTGTCCCCTGGCCTGCTGTGCTCTTCCCCGTCCCATCCCCTGGCCTGCTGTCCTCTTCCCCGTCTCAACACCTGGCATGCTGTCCTCTTCCCTGTCCCATCCCCTGCTGTCCTCTTCCCTGTCCCCTCCCCCTGGCATGCTGTCCTCTTCCCTGTCCCCTCCCCCTGGTCTGCTGTCCTCTTCCCTGTCTCTCTCTCTCTCTCTCTCTCTCTCTCTCTCTCTCTCTCTCTCTCTCTCTCTCTCTCTCTCTCTCTCTCTCTCTCTCTCTCTCTCTCTCTCTCTCTCTCTCTCTCTCTCTCTCTCTCTCTCTCTCTATGTCTCGCTCTTTCTTTCTCACTAACTCTTCCTGGATCAGTGAGGTGCAGCCTCCCAGTCTATGTGCCGAGAGATCCACACAGATACAGCTATCTTCCTTTACTGATACAGCTATCTTCCTTTACTGATACAGCTATCTTCCTTTACTGATACAGCTATCTTCCTTTACTGATACAGCTATCTTCCTTTACTGATACAGCTATCTTCCTTACTGATACAGCTATCTTCCTTTACTGATACAGCTATCAATCTACAGTGGGTCCGATAATAAAAAATAAAAAAAGGGAATTTATATTATTTTATGCTAGTACAATTGCTCAGAGAAAGATTGGGTTTTACAAGTAATGCTATTTTTCCTCAAAAAGGTAGTGGTCATACCCCCAAGACTAAACTACTCTGTTATTGGTGATGGTGACTAACTCATCACTATTCACAATTCATTCAGGACTATCTGTAATCATAGTAGCATCCACATTAACGTAGAAGTGTTCAGAAACATATTGTATTCTCATTAACAATACAAAAGTGACTCCACAATGACACAATACATTATTTACCATTCATTTCTATTGGGCACAAAATAATAGGGGTGTTAATAATTTTGAGCCCTACCTTTTTGAGAAAAAAAGTATTACTTGTTAAACAAAATCTTTCAATGTGCAGTTGTATTTGTATAAAATAACATAATTTCCCCCCCAAAATGTTGAGCATATACAATATATCTCAGTATATTGTATATTGTATATGCCCCCCCACCCCCCCCCACCCCCCCCCAGGCTAAGCGTCATCTCTCTATGAACATTACATTTCAAGCATCAACACTGCCCTAGAAACCCCTTGATGGCTGCCCGGCTGGAGACAACGCACACAGAGAGAAAGACAGGGGTTATTTTAGCCATAGTTATACCTGAATCCATTAACGGACAGACAGACCTCGTTTCACTGCAGTGTGGAATGGAAACTATTGTAGATGGGAGAGCTACTTAATAGTAATGTCATTAATTATATATTACGACCAGTAGAGGCCGCTGTTGCACCACTAAAGTAACTATACATCATTATCTATGATGAAGCACTTACGCCCCCTTGTGGGAATAGTAAAGAACCTGAACAGTTGACGGCTCAGACGTTACAAAACTACCAATTACTTAATTTAATCAGTTCATTCATTATTTTCACCATTGTTCTCATCCACACACTAAGGGGACTTCCTGACTTTTCCCCTGAGCAAATAAAATAAAATCCAACCAGCAACCATAACATGTCCACACTCATTCAAACATCATGGAGTGGTTTGTTGATTAAAAATGTTTGTTTAATTTAAACAGAATTGTCACATACAGAAAGGCACATAATACATGAGAACAAAATAACAGGTCAATCATATTATGATGCACTGAAGATGAATAAGAGTCTGTAATAAATCCAATCCATGTTCATTGCATGTACATTTTCAGGTGTATCAAAACAGAGAAACAAAGAATCTCGGTAATGCTTCATTTTACAACCCACTGTTTAGCAGGAACTGTAGTTACTTACAAATTAAAACGGTAATTACGTGATAATTGCATATAACACTTCGGTTTCGTTGAGATTCATTGAACCAAGCAAGTACCATCTAGGATTGCAAAATTCCGCTTCTGGAAAACCAGGGAATTTTGGTTAAGTGACCTGAATATTGTAACCCTAGCACCATATTAAACCGGGTTGTAAAAAAAAGCGATACCAGAATCCCATATTGTAAATAGTAAGCAGCAGGTAAACAACAACTAACCTGTCTGAGGTCAACACAAACAAACTAACTAGAGGTGAAAGGTTATTAAAACAAACAAACGTTAGATATGGTCCGTATTTGTAATGTGAAGTCCTCACACAGATACCAATTAAGATACTAGTCCTCATACCAGTCTCTCTCTCTCTCTCTCTCTCTCCGGTCCTCAGACTCATAATCACACATCAGTCCATAAAATAGACTACTTTCAAGGCTCATCTTGAAGCACGCCTGTACAATGTCCTCTGTCCACTGTGGAGTATGTAAGGCTGCTCAATGCTCAGTTGTTTCTCATTGTAATAGTGTAGCTGGGCCCTTCCATGAAATGAGCGCCTTATGCGTCCCTTTTAAGTAGGAATTGTGCACTAATATAGAATATTAAAATCCTGTTACATTAAATGAAGTGTGCTTTAATATAGACCACATGGAGAATTCAATAAAACTTGAAAATTCAGCATTTTCACGTCCCTCTGTCAACCCTGTGTCACTTCGAGGAAGATTTTAACCCACTTAATCCCAACATGTATCCAAGTTTCCACCATCATTTTAAAGCCCTAGTTATTTTGTTGCTTTGACAAAGTCATTTCTGAAGATTATTATTTATTTCGTGTGATTAGTGATTCATTTAGGTCTGTCCCTCATTTTAATGTCAACCCTGTTACGTGAACTGAACTCGTTTTAATATTGTGGAACTATTCCTTTTTTTAAATATTATTTTCAAAAGAAACATTGAACATCTAATTGTCAAATCATAGAGTAAAAGCAGGTGAGCTGGTTCTAGTATTTCTGGCCATTTTATGGTGTTTTGTGGTAGAAAACTGAGCGTGAAGCTTGCATTCAATTGCCACTCCCTGTTGGACACAACAAGCTTCCATTCCCCCTGGGATTTATGGCTGATTTAAGATGAAATCGTCAACCCTGTTATGGTCAACATTGTTACTTTATTTGACACTTAATAGGCACTATAGTCATTTTTTTTATTTAACCTCTTGAGATAGGAAAACTTTTTTTTCTTCTGAAGTTGAACAAGTGCTCTTTATGAGAGAATGCCAACATTTTGTGAAATCAATGTATTTATTTATTTTACCAAGTTACACTTCTCAAAAGGCACCGAATTTGTGGAATGACCCAGCTATCATAGAAAAAGTGTTTCTCAGTGGGATAGTCAAATAACCCTCATATCACAGTGTTGTAGATAGTCCAGTATTTCCTCTTGAAGGACTACAAACATCATCAATCAATAAATCGATCATCAATCAATCAATCAGTCCCTCCTCCTCTCTGAGAAATCCTTTCTCAATCACATTAATTATTACCATTGGAATTCTGTAAAACCGCAAAAATAAAATCCCATAAGATATTTGAGTATTGTAAGAGAATTGAAGAAGTGACACCGTGCATGTCTCTCTGCTGTTTCAGTGTGGTTGTGGGCTTTGAGGGCAGGTGAAAAATATTGCTTGATGTTTAAAGAGCGATAATCTGGTGGGAAAACAAAGCGATAACCACATTGGATTGATTTTGTCTCAGGCAGAAGAGACAGCTCATCTTATCACAAACCCTCAGTGGCCTTAGTGGGTATGAATTCATCAGGCAACCATAAATTGACATCCCCCCCCCCCCACCCCCCAACCTTCAGACAGCACCCCGTCACTTCTCTATCTAGACAGGTCAACAGATACAATTATGTTCTAAATAAAAACAACAACAAACAAGAAGTGGTAAAAAAATAACATACAACATATTGCACTTTTAAAAATGGATCCAATAAAAGAAGCAAACAAAACAAGTCAGTTTTAAACGATGACAAACATGTGACTGCAGGCAATAAGGAAGAAATGAGGAACGTCTGTCTGTAAGACATGAAACAAAGTCCATAGGGTACGTCCCAAATGGCACCTTCGCTATATGCATTACAGGCCCCATAGGGTCCTAGTCAAAAGTAGTGCACTATATAGGGAATAGGGTGCCGTTTGGGACACAGTCATAAAATAACATTAAAACAAGATGTCCGTGTGTGTGTGTGGTGTGGTGTGGTGTGTGTCCATGAAGACCCATGAACCTCTCCGACCATAAGACGACAGTGAGGCGACAGAACTGCGCGCTCTGATAATTATGTGCCATGACCAATCCACCAATCCCATCAGAGACTAGGGAGATTGAGATCCTATAGTATAATAAACAGTCAGTTAGTAACCATACTTTAACCAAGTCCCCTGTCTAAACCCATCAGGCTCTATCACACTTCTTCTGCACTGTGCACCTTCTGATCTTCATCACATAGAAATATACTGTTCTGACGGAGTTCTGACTGAGTCCGGAGATCATTTGTTGCCGTGTGCAATTGTGGACCGCATCATCCACTTCTGACCAATGGAAATCTTAAGAGTGAACAGGCAGTAGTCTCTCGTGATGGACTTAACATTGCGAGAACCAGCATTAATCAAGGATTACAACATTCTCAGCAGTCTGTTGTTATGATGTCTGTCCTTATGTGTTCTTGCACCTCACATTGACTTGATATTCAGTGTTATTCTGGGTGGTGAGATTAACCAGTCAGTGATCATGCTTTGACAGCTCCATTCTCCCCCACCAGGCAGGCACGAGGACCCACAGTGCACTGTAGAATCTCACCACTGTACGTTCTAATCACTTATAAATATACTATTTTGATGTTCTGCGCTCTGAGAACCGTCCGGAGATCATTTGTTGCAGTGTGTGGTTGTGGACAGCATTAGACTATTCTCCCCAATCAGGCTGACACCAGTACACTCTCCACAGCACACTGAAGATTCTCCCAGTTCTTCCAGAACAGCGCCAGCAGACACATGCCCAGGAAGGTGCCCATCACGTGGCGTCGGCTCCTCAGGAGGGGCGCGGCGAACTTGGCGGCCGTGGAGACGCACACGAGGATCACGGTGACGAGGGCGAGCATGATGTTGATGCTCTTACCCAGAAGCA
The DNA here is from genome assembly GCF_964263955.1 of Coregonus lavaretus. Classification (NCBI taxonomy): domain Eukaryota; kingdom Metazoa; phylum Chordata; class Actinopteri; order Salmoniformes; family Salmonidae; genus Coregonus; species Coregonus lavaretus. The sequence goes on from NW_028164876.1 coordinate 8,557, forward strand.
CCCTGGCGTCACTGGACTCGAGCTGGACAGTTTGTTGTTGCTGCTGCTGGAGCTCTAGTTTAGAGACTCGAGTCTGACATGACTCTAGAGCTTCCTGTAGAGGGAGAGAGAGAGAGAGAGATAGAGAGAGAGAGAGGGGGAGAGAGGGAGAGAGAGAGAGAGAGAGAGAGGGGGAGCGAGTGAGAGAGTGAGAGAGAGAGAGAGAGAGAGAGAGAGAGAGAGAGAGAGAGAGAGAGAGAGAGAGAGAGAGAGAGAGAGAGAGAGAGAGAGAGAGAGAGAGAGAGGGAGAGAGAGAGAGAGAGACAGAGAGAGAGAGAGAGAGAGAGAGAGGAGGGGGAGCGAGTGAGAGAGAGAGTGTGAGAGAGAGAGAGAGAGAGAGAGAGAGAGAGAGAAGAGAGAGAGAGAGAGAGAGAGAGAGAGAGAGAGAGAGAGAGAGAGAGAGAGAGAGAGAGAGAGAGAGAGGGAGCGAGAGAGAAAGAGAGAGGGAGCGAGAGAGAAAGAGAGAGGGAGCGAGAGAGAGTGAGAGAGAGAGAGAATGAAACAGTGGTCAATAAAGCCTGTCTAGCAAACATAGCCTTGGGTTTAAACAGAGGAGCAATGGGATTGGTTTCATATTAAAATTTATAAACCCCTTTAATATGACCAGTCCAGTTCTCCTTCTCCTAGAATAGATTACTACTTTATTGTTCATCTTGCAAAGGAAATTATTTTGCTCCCAAACCTCCTAGACACACTCATGACACATTTTGTGAGGAGGAGCACAGTGCAGAGGCTCTGCTGCAGTTTAGCCTTGCTCAAGGGCACAATGGTAGTTAAGTAAGTAGTAACTTGTCTCGGCCAGAATGGCCCATAACAATGGCCCATAACGCAGGAGCTGTTTCTGTAGTGGGAGGCAGCTTGATGTACAAGTACACCCCCTGGACAGGATGCTATCTATCGTTTATTACCAGACCTTGGTAAAGGATTGTATGTAGCAATTATCCAGGGTGAAAGTAGATGTCATTTCTTCCAGGTACGAGACCTCCTATGTGAAAAATGTTGGGCAGCCTAATCATAGAATGACATATAGAATCCCTATTTGACCTTTTGTGGCATAACCACAACCAGTCATGATGTTTTTATCTGATTGTCAAACCATCACTTCAAAAGGCTCCTGTAAGGCTGGCTGCCTGCGCACATTCGTCCACTCTAAAATAATTTGATGAATGAAAAGAGACATCTCCATGATTATCGCAAGCCCTCTCGTAGGCCCGGATGGCCACCCTCTCCTCCTCTCTCCTCCCCTCTCCTCCTCTCTCCTCCCCTCTCCTCCTCTCTCCTCCTCTCTCCTCATCCCCTCTTCTCCTCTCTCCTCCTCCTCCTCTCTCCTCCCCTCTCCTCCCTCTCCTCCTCCTCTCTCCTCTCCTCTCTCCTTCCCTCTCCTCCTCTCTCCTCCCCTCTCCTCCCCTCTCCTCCCCTCTCCTCCCTCTCCTCCTCCTCTCTCCTCTCCTCTCCTCTCCTCTCCTCTCCTCTCCTCTCCTCTCCTCTCCTCTCCTCTCCTCTCCTCTCCTCTCCTCTCCTCTCCTCCTCCTCTCTCCTCCCCTCTCCTCTCCTCTCCTCCTCTCCCCACCCCTCCTACAGTACCTGTATATCTCTGGCTCTCTCGTAGGCCTGGTAGGCTACTCTCTCCTCGATGCTTGCCAGCTCCTGTTTCAGGTCGGCTGTTTCCGCCTGGTGGAGCTCTGTCAGGTCATTCAGCTGGTCCTCCAACCGCTCATACCTACAAGGAAATAGAAGAAGAATTGGTAATTCACTCATACCTACCTGGAAATAGGAATGTATATACAATGGTGATTGGTCATTCACTCATACCTACCAGGATATACAAATGTATACACAATGGTGATTGGTCATTCACTGGCAATTTAGGTACATAGAGCCACTGAAGACAAGCAAAACAAAACAGCCAAATAAACAGCTTGGCAGATAGAGGCCTAACACCATCTGAAGGTGCTCAGCATGCCAGCCATGTTGTTCCTTTAATGGAGGTTCACAATGCTGTGTGTTCTGACCTGTAGCTCACCTCCTGTAACATTCCTATAACATTCCTACAACATTCCTATAACACTCTGTAATGTGATCCAATTGCTGCCATGTAAACATACCTGTATCTCTCCTCCTGTAACGTTTGGGTGATGAAGCCGTAGTCTTTCTTGAACTGGGTCCTTAGTGCCTCCATGTCCTCCTCCAGCTGCCCCTGGGCCTCCCTGATCTCCCTCGCCTCCTCCATGGTCAGGCCAAGCCTCCCCTGGCCGTCCCCAGCCTCCAGGCTCTGTCCAGGGGTCACTGCAGCCCCCAAACCCCCTTCTACGCCCAGGCCAACCCCAAGAGCCACGGTGTTCCCGTTGCTGTCCGCAGACAGGGATGTGCCAGAGGAACACTCGTCGTCGCTGGTGTACTTGGGGGTCGTTGTGGCTGCGGGGGTCACGGTCTTCCCATCCACTATGGTGGCACTGCCGCTCAGGCCCCGCCCAGCGCCTTCAGAGTGGAAGGAAGAGGGCGTATCCAGGGAGGTCTTGAGGTGGGCGATGTTGTCGGCACTGCCAAACTTGTTCCTGAAGAAGAAAATGAACTTTTATTATCTATCGTCAATGTATGGTGACATGATGAATCCATATCCACTAAGGCCACTGAGGGCTTGGTAAGACGGTAAGACAAGCTGTCTCTTCTGTCTGAGACCCAGAATCAATCCCAGGGGGTTATCACTTTGTTAGCTCTCACACACACGCACACACAGATGTCAATGTATGGTGGCCTGATAAATCTGTATCCCCACACACCACACACACACACACACACACACACACACACACACACACACACACACACACACACACACACACACACACACACACACACACACACACACACACACACACACGGTTGGGGCACATTGAAAGCATGCGGCAGCCCTGCATCAGTACCTAAGGAGGTTGGCAAAGTCCCGGGGCTTGCTGAAGAAGAACGGAGGTGAGAGTGAGACGCCGGGCCCCACAGTCTTGATCTTGTCCGTGGGATGTCGTCCACTACCACTGCTCACGTTGCTCATAGTGAGGCTCAGCCTGTCCTTGGAGGTGTCCTTGGGGCTGCTGTGGTGTTTGGAGCTGGCATCCTTCTCACTGCTGTCCTTCATCTTCTTATGATACTGCTCCAACTTCTTTTGCATGTTGGCAATGCTGTGGGTGAGGTCTTCATGTTTATTTGCATTTTAAAGTGCATTTTACACAGTGTCACAACACAATCCACAAAAAAAAGGGTATAAAATGTATGGTCGGGTATGGTTAAAAAAGAGGTATCGAGAAGCTGGGAATGTTTTCAAGTGTATTGGTGTGATTGCTTCTGCAAGACCACTGTAAGTATTCAACATACTTCTGACATATAGTTATTTAAGCAATAAGGCCTGAGGGGGTGTGATATATTGCACAACGCAACGCGGAGTGCCTGGATACAGCCCTTAGCCGTGGTATATTGGCCATATACCACAAACCCCAGAGGTGCCTTATTGCTATTATAAACTGGTTACCAACGTAATTAGAACAGTAAAAACACATGTTTTGTTGTAAGGTTCTGTATTTATTTTCTTAGTTCACCTTGTGTTCTTGAACGTAGCCCTGTTTCTTTGTGTTCTTGAACGTAGCCCTGTTTCTTTGTGTTCTTGAACGTAGTCCTGTTTCTTTGTGTTCTTGAACGTAGTCCTGTTTCTTTGTGTTCTTGAACGTAGCCCTGTTTCTTTGTGTTCTTGAACGTAGCCCTGTTTCTTTGTGTTCTTGAACGTAGCCCTGTTTCTTTGTGTTCTTGAACGTAGCCCTGTCTTTCATTTTTGTTCATTGATTTCACCTGTGTTAGTTACTCACCTGGTCTCATCAGCTCCTTATTTAGTTCAGTTCTTTCTGTTTGTGCCTTGTGAGGTATTGTTCGTTTTCACTCCACTAAGCCTTTTCCTAGCTCGTTTGTGAGCATCAGTTTCAGCCTTCAGTCCTAGTTTTGTTTCACCTGCCTGTTTGCCTGCCTGTGTATGACCATTGCCTGCCTGTGACCACGATTCCTGTCTTCTGCGAAGGTGAAATAAACACCTGCCGCGCTCTGCGCGTGAATCTACAACTTTTTCTTCCTGAGTATTCAGTACATTTGTCATACCCGTGGTATACGGTCTGATATACCACAGTTGTCAGCCAATCAGCATTCAAGGCTCGAACCACCCAGTTTATAATTGGATTTAAAGTGCATTTTACCCAAAGTCACAACAGCACTTCACAAAAAAACAAGGTTACAAAGAGGTATTATAAACTGCGTGGTTCGATCCCTGAATGCTGATTGGCTGAAATGATAAAACATCTATTTTTACGGTTCTAATTACATTGGTAACCAGTTTATAATAGCAAATCAAATCAAGTTTTATTGGTCACATACACGTGTTTAGCAGATGTTATTGCGGTTGTAGCGAAATGCTTGTGCTTCTAGTTTCGACAGTGCAGTAATATCTAACAAGTAATATCCAACAATTTCACAACACATACCCAATACACCCAAATCTAAGTAAGGAATTAATTAAGAATACATATATACATATATGGACGAGTGATGTCAGAGCGGCATGGACTAAGATGCAGTAGAATAGCATAGAATACAGTATATACATATGAGATGATTAATGCAAGATATGTCAACATTATTAAAGTGACTAAGATACCGTAGAATAGTATAGAATACAGTATATACATATGAGATGAGTAATGCAAGATATGTCAACATTATTAAAGTGGCTAGTGTTCCATTTCTTAAAGTGGCCAGTGATTTCTAGTCTATGTCTATAGGCAGCAGTCTCTAATGTGGTATATTGCCAATATACCATGGCTAAAGGCTGTATCCATAAGAACAGCCCTTAGCCGTGGTATATTGGCCATATCTCACACCCTTTCGGGCCTTACTGCTTAAATATAAAACAGTACCTGTGGGCTGACTTCTGGTTCTTCTTCTCAAACACCTGCTTGATGCGCCCCACCTGCATTTGTTTTACATTTACATAATTAGACATTTAGCAATCAGACGCTCTTATCCAGAGTGACTTGCGATCATCATAGGTAGGTTTAACAAACACTTATTGCAATCATCGCAAGTGAAACTTTCTTCAGTATAGCCACCATATGCAGCAAAATCAGTGCTAGCAAGAAATGAAAAGTGTTAAGTCAGGGGTAAGAAAAAGTTTAGTTATACACCTGCTGCTTGTCGGCACTGTTCACCAATTTCAGGTACTCGGCCACATTGTCGTCACGCGCCTCCTGCTCAATCTTCAACTCCTCAGTCACCTAAAATAAGATCATGGCTTTATTATCCCCAAAAGGACATTTTGTTATACATTAAGACATATCATGATAATCATATCAATACCAACAAGACAGTCAATGATAAAATAAATAAAGTCCATATGTGATTCATTGAGGATTCCTAATTTACCCGGAGGATCTTCTGCTGCAGGCTGTTGAGTCCGGGGGGCAGGGAGCGGTAGGAGGAGTCTAAGCTGCGGTGGGAGGAGTCTAGGTAGCGTTGGGAATCTGGGATGCCGCTCAGATCCAGATCTAGGTTGTTCTCTGAGCTGCCCCGACGCATCGACTCCGGAATGTTCAGGCTGTTCCCATCACCACTGCTCCGTTCCGCCTGGAGGGAACACGACCACAGAACCATCAGGCAGACAATCAATCAATCAATCCCTTTATAGTCACAAACTCCGCCAGACAGAGAAATGGATTTGGTAACACTTTACATAAAGTGGAGGACATTTGCCATAGAACCTTCAGTCAGACAGACAATCGAAGGAATACAATGTTACACAACACAACACATCTTTATTGATCCATTATACAGTGACAATGGAAGATGTTCTTCTTGCTGTCACAGTACCCAGCCCCACCACACAATGAATTTAGTAACACTTTACATAAGGTATACCTAATAAAGGATTCATAAAGGGTTTGTAAGTAGTTTATAAACTGGTAATTATGAGTTTATAAATCGTTTATGAATCTGCTTAAACCTGCCTGAACTACAGAACTGCAAGGCAATCAGACACTTCAGAACCAAAAGGATGTTTACTGGGAATGAGGAACTGTCTCACTCATGATACCAAACACAAAGGCTATTCCAAATATGTGTTCCAAATACCTATTTTCTGCGGGTGCGCTCTCTTTGTGTGTGAGTGTGTGTGTGTGTGTGTGTGTGTGAGTGTGTGTGTGTGTGTAAAGCCCTTATTTGGCACGTCTGTTATATTTTGGGACCCAGCTCCTAATTTGTTTACGCTGTAGCGTCCAGATGACAGGATGATGGCCATGTGTTATGATGATGAGAAACGGAGCCTGTACATCTAGGTCAAAGATAACGACCGAGTAAGAAACACATACACCCAGCAACACACTCAGAAAGTCCCCCCTACTGTACTAGACAGTAACCCATGCGTTTTCCTGTGCTGATACACCACTCACCTATGGCATCAACATGTTTCTCATGACCGCACCACACCACAGAAAACCTCTACTAGAAAGTAGCTAGTCATTGGTTTTACTGTAATGTACCATTTTCCTAAGGCATCAACACAATGTAATTATTTTCCTATGACATCAACACAATGTACTTATTTTCCTATGACATCAACACAATGTAATTATTTTCCTATGACATCAACTCATTGTTATTATTTGTCGATGTCATCAACACAATGTACATATTTTCCTATGACAACACAATGTACATATTTTCCTATGACAACACAATGTACATATTTTCCTATGACAACACAATGTACATATTTTCCTATGACAACACAATGTACATCTTTTCCTATGACAACACAATGTACATATTTTCCTATGACAACACAATGTACATATTTTCCTATGACAATATTGTATCCCCCATACAAATAACATTCTATTGGTAGCAAGAATTTTATATAATAATTTAAATTGAAAAATTCTAAGTTTTGAATCCGGCGTCGTTTTGTGTATCAGTTCATAAACACTATGCCGTGGAATCGGTGCGTCAAAAATCTCTTCCCAACTATTTTGCAATCTATATGGGACGGCTGTCAATCTTTTGGTCCTTAAATGAAACTGGTAAAACATTTTATTTATCACAATTTTCTTTAACCAATTATGTTCTTTAATGCAAGGCCTACAGACACGTTCCTTACTTTTTCCTCCTTCCACTTTCCTCTTCCATTTTTGCAGTAATGCTGCAATTATTTGGTTGTAAAACTCATTGTTATTATTTGTCTATGTCATCAAGTCAACTCATCCTTTTCAAGTTCCTGTGGCATCAAGTCAACTAATTCTTTTCAAATTCATATGGCATCAAAGTCAACTCATCCTTTTCAAGTTCCTGTGGCATCAAGTCAACTAATTCTTTTCAAATTCATATGGCATCAAGTCAACTCATCCTTTTCAAGTTCCTATGGCATCAAGTTAACTCATCCTTTTCAAGTTTCTATGACATGAACACATGCAATTCCCCTCACTGCTAGTAAGTGTTTTTTTTTGTTTTACTGTAATGCACTATTTTCCTATGGTGTCAGCACACACTTATCAGGCTGATCTAGTTGGAGTCTAAGTATTTTAGGGAAGTGAAACAGTGGTACTAATCAGATATTTACATACGATGCTGGCACTGGAAACTAAGAGCTAGAATCTACACCACAACTGACTAGAAACAAACATAGGCCTACATTTAAGAAATCGCTAAATCGCTCAATTAATATTGGTTGGGATTAGGGTTTTTGTTGCCAGCTTGTTGCCAGATTTGCAGTGTGCTGTTCACATGACCTTCACTAAAGTACAGCCTGTTACAGAGCTAACGAAGTTGAAGTGGACCATCTTTGCAAAACCTTGTGTGAGAATATTACATGATGTGTAAATATTAAACTTCATAATAAAAAATAAAAAATAAGCTTTAACACTTCTGTAAGTGTTAACTATTTTTAACGAAGGCCATGTGAGGTGAAATGGCGGAAACCATAGAATGATCCAGTTACAAGGAAAGTCAAACCTAACAGCAATCTGCTAATCCTTGATCAATGCGGGTTCACAACAGCACATACTCTTAGACTGACCTTTTGCAACACTGATTATGAAGGTGAACCCAGACATCATAGAACATATGACTGTAGGAGAGTGTTGTAACTTAACTAACCCTTGGTCAATGTACTTTAAATACAGCTTGTGTCCCAAATTACACCCTATGCCCTTTATAGTGCACTACTTTCACCAGGACCCACAAGAAGTAGAGCACTATAAAGGAAATATGATGCCATTTGGAACGACACGATGTGAGGTAAGGACAGATAGAACAACAACACAGACTTTTCCTTCATCAGTGAACTGCAACACAGTTGGCTGGTTCTCAGACCAGCAGGCAGGCTAACAATCACTAAACACGTGGTTTTGGGTGTGTGGTGGTGACCCAACCAGACTAACCAGTCTTTCAATCTTACATAACATTTCAACGCAAGGTTACGTATTGCATGATAAAGTTACATGGCAGCTACCCGCCTGCCTCATGACCGTCTGTCAGGTGAAACATTGAGAAGGTACGGGTTAGAGACAAGGCTACGTGTTTTACATTTTAGTCATTTAGCAGACGCTCTTATCCAGAGCGACGTACAGTTAGTGAGCGCATACATTTTTCATGGCAGCTACCCGCCTGCCTCATGACCGTCTGTCAGGTGAAACATTGAAAAGGTACGGGTTAGAGAAACAGGCTGGTTAAGTTGTTTTGACATACACACACACACACAAACAAAAAGACACACACACACACACACACACACACACACACACACAACCACACACACATTCAGATAGACACATTCAGCTCAATGCTTCCTCTTTTCATTCCTGTCACTGTCAGTACACGTATTTTGGTATTTTGTATCAAGCTCTTGGTAGCCTATATTTAGTAACACCAGATTGCTCAACCGCTGAACTTTGTGTTCATACAACATTTATAGTGCCACACAAGGGTTAGATGTGTTTTACAAGGCCACAACAAAAGCATACTAATACAAAAATTACTCCAGTCATCATTCACCAATCAGTTACTATTGGGCAAAACACAACCCAAAACACAACCCAAAACACAACCCAAACCAACTGCAAAAGCATCCAACGAGTTTGTAGAGTCACAAGCTTGACGTAGTCATTGCGTGCAAGAAATATGAGAAAAGATACTCAACCTTTGACTACTTTGATACACAATTTGTCCAAATACTTATGACTTCTTCACATGGGGGGACTAGATACACTATATATAGAAAAGTATGTGGACACCCCTTCAAAGGGTGGATTCAGCTATTTCAGCCACACCCGTTGCTGACAGGTGTATAAAATCGAGCCCACAGCCGTGCAATCGCCAAAGACAAACATTGGCAGTAGAATGACCTTACTGAAGAGCTCAGTGACATTCAACGTGGCACCGTCATAGGATGCCACCTTTCCACCAACAAGTCAGTTCGTCAGATTTCTTCCCTTCTAGAGCTGCCCTGGTCAACTGTAAGTGCTGTTATTGTGAAGTGGAAACGTCTGTGAGCAACAACGGCTCATCCGCAAAAGTGGTAGGCCACACAAGCTCACAGAACGGGACCGCCGAGTGCTGAAACACGTAGCGTGTAAAAATCGTCTGTCCTCGGTTGCAACACACTACTGAGTTCCAAACTGCCTCTGGAAGCAACGTCAGCACAAGAACTGTTCGTCGAGAGCTTCATGAAATGTTTTTCCAAGGCCGAGCAGCCGCACCCAAGCCTAAGATCACCAGGCGCAATGCCAAGTGTCAGCTGGAGTGGTATAAAGCTCGCCGCCATTGGACTCTGGAGCAGTGGAAATGCATTCTCTGGAGTAATGAATCTCGTTTTTACCATCTGGAAGTCCGACGGATGAATCTGGGTTTGGCAGATGCCAGGAGAACGCTACCTGCCCCAATGCATAGTGCCAACTCTAAAGGTTGGTGGAGGAGCAATAATGGTCTGGGGCTGTTTTTCATCGTTCGGGCTAGGCCCCTTAGCTCTAGTGAAGGAAAATCTTACAGCATACAATGAAATTCTAGACAATTCTGTGCTTACAACTTTGTGGCAACAGTTTGGGGAAGGCCATTTCCTGTTTCAGCATGACAATGCCCCCGTGCACAAAGCGAGGTCCATACAGAAATGGTTTGTCGAGATCGGTGTGGAAGAACTTGACTGGCCTGCACAGAGCCCTGATCTCAACCCCATCGAACACCTTTGGGATGAATTGGAATGCCGACTGCGAGCCAGGCCTAATTGCCCAACATCAGTGCCCGACCTCACTAATGCTCTTGCGGCTGAATGGAAGCAAGTCCACGCAGCAATGTTCCAACATCTACAGTGAGGGAAAAAAGTATTTGATCCCCTGCTGATTTTGTACGTTTGCCCACTGACAAAGACATGATCAGTCTATAATTTTAATGGTAGGTTTATTTGAACAGTGAGAGACAGAATAACATTTAAAAAATCCAGAAAAACGCATGTCAAAAATGTTATAAAATGATTTGCATTTTAATGAGGGAAATAAGTATTTGACCTCTCTGCAAAACATTACTTAGTATTTGGTGGCAAAACCCTTGTGGGCAATCACAGAGGTCAGACGTTTCTTGTAGTTGGCCACCAGGTTTGCACACATCTCAGGAGGGATTTTGTCCCACTCCTCTTTGCAGATCTTCTCCAAGTCATTAAGGTTTCGAGGCTGACGTTTGGCAACTCGAACCTTCAGCTCCCTCCACAGATTTTCTATGGGATTAAGGTCTGGAGACTGGCTAGGCCACTCCAGGACCTTAATGTGCTTCTTCTTGATCCACTCCTTTGTTGCCTTGGCCGTGTGTTTTGGGTCATTGTCATGCTGGAATACCCATCCACGACCCATTTTCAATGCCCTGGCTGAGGGAAGGAGGTTCTCACCCAAGATTTGACGGTACATGGCCCCGTCCATCGTCCCTTTGATGCGGTGAAGTTGTCCTGTCCCCTTAGCAGAAAAACACCCCCAAAGCATAATGTTTCCACCTCCATGTTTGATGGTGGGGATGGTGTTCTTGGGGTCATAGGCAGCATTCCTCCTCCTCCAAACACGGCGAGTTGAGTTGATGACAAAGAGCTCGATTTTGGTCTCATCTGACCACAACACTTTCACCCAGTTCTCCTCTGAATCATTCAGATGTTCATTGGCAAACTTCAGACGGCCCTGTATATGTGCTTTCTTGAGCAGGGGGACCTTGCGGGCGCTGCAGGATTTCAGTCCTTCACGGTGTAGTGTGTTACCAATTATTTTCTTGGTGACTATGGTCCCAGCTGCCTTGAGATCATTGACAAGATCCTCCCGTGTAGTTCTGGGCTGATTCCTCACCGTTCTTATGATCATTGTAACTCCACGAGGTGAGATCTTGCATGGAGCCCCAGACCGAGGGAGATTGACAGTTATTTTGTGTTTCTTCCATTTGCGAATAATCGCACCAACTGTTGTCACCTTCTCACCAAGCTGCTTGGCGATGGTCTTGTAGCCCATTCCAGCCTTGTGTAGGTCTACAATCTTGTCCCTGACATCCTTGGAGAGCTCTTTGGTCTTGGCCATGGTGGAGAGTTTGGAATCTGATTGATTGATTGCTTCTGTGGACAGGTGTCGTTTATACAGGTAACAAGCTGAGATTAGGAGCACTCCCTTTAAGAGTGTGCTCCTAATCTCAGCTCGTTACCTGTATAAAAGACACCTGGGAGCCAGAAATCTTTCTGATTGAGAGGGGGTCAAATACTTATTTCCCTCATTAAAATGCAAATCAATATATAACATTTTTGACATGCGTTTTTCTGGATTTTTGTTGTTGTTATTCTGTCTCTCACTGTTCAAATAAACCTACCATTAAAATTATAGACTGGTCATTTCTTTGTCAGTGGGCCAACTTACAAAATCAGCAGGGGATCAAATCCTTTTTTCCCTCACTGTAGTGGAAAGCCTTCCCAGAAGAGTGGAGGCTGTTATAGCAGCAAAAGGGGGACCAACTCCATATTAATGCCCATGATTTTGGAATGAGATGTTCGACAAGCAGGTGTCCACATACTTTTGGTCATGTACTGAACATAAAGTGCTTTAATTTCTAAACGGTCAAATAGATATGTATGAAAATACCCATAAATAAAAGGTGACATTCTGTACTGTCGCCTCATATGAAACATTTGATCTCAAAGCCAAAATGCTGGAGCATAGAGCCACAACATTTTAGCTTCATTGTCCAAATACACTGAGTGTACAAAACATTAGGAACACCCCACACTTTCCATGACATAGACTGACCAGGTGAATCCAGGTGAAAGCTATGATCCCTTATTGATGTCACCTGTTAAATCTAATTCAATCATTGTAGATGAAGGGGAGGAGACAGGCTAAAGAAGGATTTTTAAGCCTTGAGACAATTGAGACATGGATTGTGTATGTGTGCCATTCAGAGAGTGAATGGGCAAGACCAAATATTTAAGTGTCTTGAACGGGATATGGTAGTAGGTGCCAGGTGCACCAGTTTGAGTGTCAAGTACTGCAACGCTGATGGGTTTTTCACGCTCAACAGTTTCCTGTGTTTCAAGAATTGTCCATCACCCAAAGGACATCCAGCCAACTTGACACAGCTGTGGGAAGCATTGGAGTCAACATGGGCCAGCATCCCTGTGGAACGCTTGACACCTTGTAGAGTTGAGTCTGTTCTGAGGGCAAAAGGGGGTGCAAGGTGTTCCTAATGTTTTGTACACTCCGTGTGTATTGAGGGGAGTGTACAATATAGGCCTAAACAGGTATTGTTAGGATGTGGGTTGAACCATTGTGGTTTTACAGATACACCAAAACCACTGATACCTTAGTAGCCCTAGTTTGTTATATATGCATCTAATCAGGCTATATCTGCCATTCTATAGTCGCATGTTGCTACTGTATAATATATAGAAATACTGTGGAACAAGAGGCAGAACAGAACACCTCTTCACAACCACAACTATGCCCGTCTCTCTCTCTCCAGACTCCCTCTCTCAACATCTCTCTCTCGCTTTCCCTCTCCCTCGCTTTCTCCAGCCTCCCTCTCTCAACATCTCTCTCTCTCTCTCTCGCGCTTTCCCTCTCCCTCGCTCTCTCCAGCCTCCCTCTCTCAACATCTCTCTCTCTCTCCCTCGCTTTCTCCAACCTCTCACTGTGTGTCAAGCCTTGCTAAACAGAGGCCTCTTTCTCCTCAGAGAACAACCTATTGTCCAGCCTCCAGCCTCTGCCTGGGACTGGACTGCGGTCCAACGGACCAGCTAATGCATATGGATCCTCTGTCTTGAATCAGTCATTGTGAGTGTCCTGAATCCTGACATATGGGCCCTGGGAGGGACGAGTCTAATCTTAATGTAATATCTAAGATGGCGCCTATGTGGCAACCCCAACAAAACACTGTATTTTAATCCTTCGGAAACTCAAAATGGTCCACTCTGTCAGACGCCGAGAGAGAAGCTGGTCATGTCCTCTTTGTTGAGGAAGTGCAGAGAAGTGTGTGTAATCCTTCTACCCCCCCCCCACAAAAAAATAAAATAAAATAAAATAAATTTGTAAAGTGGTTATCCCACTGGCTATAGGGTGATTGCACCAATTTGTAAGTCGCTCTGGTTAAGAGCGTCTGCTAAATGACGTAAATGTGCCCTTGAGCAAGGCACTTAACCCTAATTGCTCCTGTAAGTCGCTCTGGATAAGAGCGTCTGCTAAATGACTAAAATGTAAATGTAAATGTAAATGTAATGTCTGGTCCGATTACCAGAGGTGTATTTGAGTTCAGAGAGCAACACAAACACCTGTTGTCTGTTTCAGCCTCAGAGTTACCCAGAACGCATTGCATGTTAGTCTGACTCTGGCACCACTGGAAAACGCTTGAGGCAACAGTTCTTCGATTTCATGCCTCTGGTTCGAAAACAAATCGTTTAGGCTATTTTAAGTTTATATTAAAGCTGCTATTGGGGTTATAGTACTGAATGATATGGGACGTAGAAACATAAATAGACGAATTGATGGGGAGAGGTTTGGTGCTCGGATGACCGCTATATCGACGACGTTAACGCTTACGGTATAGCCTGCAGCTGAGGCGAAGCCCGAGTGGGTCAGAAAGAATACTAGGTTCCTCATCTGAAAAACGAAATGAGTACGTTAACATTTACTGCTCCTTGTCACGCTAGAACTTATGCTGCTGTTCATCTCACGTTTCCACTTTCCGTTTTACAATCTGTACTTTCCTCTGGATAAGAGGCTCTTCTACCTGAATCAAAGCTAATAAGAAAGTGCACTGACTGTACTTTCAAGTTGCTGTGGAGATGCCCTAATTTTCACTTGAGCTGTGCGGGCATATAGCCTATACTCTTGGGAGGCAGAGGCCAGAGGGAAAGGAAGGAGGGTGTGGAGTGGGGTTCATATGGTCAGGTGCTCCTGGCTGAGGACTCCTGGCCCAACTGAGGGAGGGGCTGGCCATGACTGAGGGAGGGGCTGGCCATGGCTGAGGGAGGGGCTGGCCATGGCTGAGTGAGGGGCTGGCCATGGCTGAGGGAGGGGCTGGCCATGGCTGAGGGAGGGGCTGGCCATGGCTGAGTGAGGGGCAGGCCATGGCTGAGGGAGGGGCTGGCCATGGCTGAGGGAGGGGCTGGCCATGGCTGAGGCAGGGGCTGGCCATGGCTGAGGGAGGGGCTGGCCATGGCTGAGTGAGGGGCAGGCCATGGCTGAGGGAGGGGCTGGCCATGGCTGAGGGAGGGGCTGGCCATGGCTGAGGGAGGGGCTGGCCATGGCTGAGGCAGGGGCTGGCCATAGATGACGTTACTCTAACCCTGTCGGCTCCAGCACGAGGGCTCTGGATTCACAGTGTTTAGCAGGCAATTAAAGTGATTAAAGTTTAATCATAATTCCGGTCCTTAACAATGGTGTCTCAAACTTCAATATGTCATGTTAGGTAGGTTTATTGTTTATTAGCTGGAGGGTGTGGCAATATCAAACTCAACCTGCCTGGTCACACACACACACACACACACACACACACACACACACACACTTCAATCTGAGTCATCCATCCTGAGTTCTTCAGTTCAGTGTGTCAGTCAAAAGAGATTGACAACCCACCCCACCCCACCCCACCCCACACCAACACAACACAACCCACCCCACCCAACCCCAACACAACCCACCCCAACAAAACCCACCCTAACACAACCCACCCCAACACTACCCACCCCACCCCAACACTACCAACCCCAACACTACCCACCCCAACACTACCCACCTCAACACTACCCACCCCAACACAACCCACCCCAACACTACCCACCCCAACACTACCCACCCCAACACTATCCACCCCAACACAACCCACCCCAACACTACCCACCCCACCCCAACACTACCCACCCCAACACTACCCACCCCAACACTACCCTTCCCACCCCAACACTACCCACCCCAACACTACCCACCCCAACACTACCCACCTCAACACTACCCACCCCAACACTACCCACCCCAACACTACCCACCTCAACACTACCCACCCCAACACTACCCACCCAAACACTACCCACCCCAACACAACCCACCCCAACACTACCCACCCCAACACTACCCACCTCAACACTACCCACCCCACCCCAACACTACCCACCCCAACACTACCCACCCCAACACAACCCACCCCAACACCGCTTGCCGTGCGGTAGCAGAGAGAACAATCTATGACTAGGGTGGCTGGAGTCTTTGACAATTTTTAGGGCCTTCCTCTGTCACCGCCTGGTATAGAGGTCCTGGATGGCAGGAAGCTTGGCCCCAGTGATGTACTGGGCCGTACGCACTACCCTCTGTAGCGCCTTGCAGTTGGATGCCGAGCAGTTGCCATACCAGGCGGTGATGCAACCAGTCAGGATGCTCTCGATGGTGCAGCTGTATAACTTTTTGAGGATCTGAGGACCCACGTCAAATCTTTTCAGTCTCCTGAGGGGGAATAGGTGGTGTCGTGCCCTCTTCACGACTGTCTTGGTGTGTTTGGACCATGATAGTTTGTTGGTGATGTGGACACCAACGAACTTGAAGCTCTCGACCTGCTCCACTACAGCCCTGTCGATGTGAATAGGAGCATGCTCGGCCCTCCTTTTCCTATAGTCCACAATCATCTCCTTTGTCTTGATCACCTTGAGGGAGAGGTTATTTTCCTGGCACCACACTGCCATGTCTCTGACTTCCTCCCTATAGGCTGTCTCATCGTTGTCGGTGATCAGGCCTCTCACTGTTGTGTCGTCGGGAAACTTTATGATGGTGTTGGAGTCGTGCTTGGCCACGGAGTCGTGGGTGAACAGGGAGTACAGGAGGGGACTAAGCATGCACCCCCCAGGATCCAGTTACAGGGGGAGGTGTTTAGTCCCAGGGTTCATAGCTTAGTGATGAGCTTTGAGGGCACTATGGTGTTGAATGCTGTAGTCAATGAACAGCGTTCTCATGTGGACCCCAGGGTGCTCTTCCTGTCTACCTGCTCCCCTCCTGTCTCACCCTCTCCATGGTCTCCTCCTGTCTCACCCTCTCCATGGTCTCCTCCTCCTGTCTCACCCTCTCCATGGTCTCCTCCTGTCTCACCCTCTCCATGGTCTCCTCCTGTCTCACCCTCTCCATGGTCTCCTCCTGTCTCACCCTCTCCATGGTCTCCTCCTGTCTCACCCTCTCCATGGTCTCCTCCTGTCTCACCCTCTACATGGTCTCCTCCTGTCTCACCCTCTCCATGGTCTCCTCCTGTCTCACCCTCTCCATGGTCTCCTCCTGTCTCACCCTCTACATCAGGGGTGTCAAACGTCCGGCCCGCGGGCTGGATCAAGCCCGCAAACGGGTTTAATCCGGCCCGCGAGATGATTTAAAAATAAAAAAACATTTTTTTTATTTTTTTTATGTGAAGTATAAAAATGCGCTGCAATTTTTCAATAAAATAAACTGCTGTTCCAATTGCGTCCACTGGATGGCGCAATAGCAATTGTGTTAAGCAAGCAAACTGTTTATACCGGGGCAGAGCAAGTAGGTCAAGCACGTGCAGCCAATGAGCTACTTTGTTTTGCCCGCGATATTTATTACGGCTTCTACTTTTAACATTATGTGCTTTGGCACCCTCATTGCCCCAATATGTCTCTGTCAAAAAATAGAAAAGTGGACGCAGAGTGCAGAGTGTTCCAAGAAAAATGGTCATCCTATTAATTCACGGAATTGAATGGGAAAGCTGTATGTTTGGTGTGTTCAGAGCATGATGCAGTGCTGAAAGAATATAACCTTCGTCGCCACTATGTGAGTCTTCATGCCGACAAATATGACAACTTTCAAGGACAGCGGAGATGAGAGAAGGTGAATGAACTGTTGGCGGGTCTGAAGAAACAGCAGTCTGTGTTTACTCACAGCCGAGACATCAGTGACGCTGCAGTGAAAGCTAGCTACCTCATTGCTAATGAAATCGCAGTGGCTTCAAAACCATTTAGTGAGGGTGAATTTGTAAAAACAGGCATGATGAAGGCAGCGGAGATTTTGTGCCCTGAAAAGCCGCAGGCTTTTGCAAATATCAGCCTGACAAGAAACACAGTTGCAGACAGGATTTCCGATCTTTCAGTGGATTTGGACAGCCAGTTGAAGCAAAAAGTAAAGTCATTTATTGCGTTTTCGGTTGCAATTGATGAAAGCACGGACATTACAGATGTTGCACAACTGGCCATTTTCATCCGCGGAGTTGATGACACATTGACCGTCACCGAGGAGTTCGTGGAGTTGGTGCCGATGACAGATACAACGACAGCAGCTGATATTTTTATCGCACTCGTCGGCGCGCTGGACAGGGTCGGAGTGGACTGGTCCCGCGCTGTCAGCCTGGCTACAGATGGTGCGCCCTCAATGATCGGGAAAAAAGCAGGCGTTGTGACAAAGTTCAGAGAGAAAGTGCAATCTGCAAATGGAGGACGTGATTTTTTGACTTTTCACTGTATTTTGCACCAGGAGGCTTTGTGTTGCAAGTCATTAAAGATGGATAACGTCATGAAGGTGGTCATCCAAACTGTTAATTTCATCCGATCCAGAAGCCTGAATCACCGTCAGTTTGACAGCCTTCTCAGAGAGAAAGACCACATCTATGGCCTGCCATACCACACTGAGGTAAGATGGTTAAGCCGAGGTGCTGTGCTGAGGCGTTTCTTTGATTTACGAGAAGAAATTGAACAGTTCATGGAAGAAAAGGGCAAACCAGTGTTAGAATTTCATTCCGCAGAATGGATGCAGGACCTTGCATTTATGGTGGATGTTACAGAGCACCTGAATAACTTGAACAAACAGCTGCAAGGGCGCAACAAAGTTGTCACGCAGTATTATGACAGCATACATTCTTTCAAGTTGAAGCTGTCATTGTGGGAGACGCAACTTGCCGGTGGTGATGCAGCTCACTTCCCCTGTCTGAAAAATGTGTGCGCGACCCAACATGTGGCAGACATGAAGCGGTTCAAAGATAAAATAACGGGACTGTTACGGGAGTTTGAGCAACGCTTTCAGATTTATGTTTATATGTTTTTATGTTGATATGCTATTGTTTTTAATTGTTTTTATTTTATTTGTATATTTAACCTATTCTTGACTCTGTGGTTCTTGCACTTGTTTGGGGAACAGGATTTCATTATTTTTATCTACATTTCTGCCTGAGAAATGACACCCTGATATAGTTCTGTGATCTGTGATATACTTCTGTGAATCACTGAGGCATTGTGTGTGTTTGTGTGTTCTTTGTCCTCAGAACTTTCAAATAACTTGAGGTGTTTTATGATTAATAGTGATGTTGTGCTTTTGGACACTGTCCTCAGGCTCCAGCTTTATGTTTATATGTTTTTATGTTGATGTGCTATTGTTTTTAATTGATTTTATTTTATTTGTATATTTAACCTATTCTTGACTCTGTGGTTCTTGCACTTGTTTGGGGAACAGGATTTCATTATTTTTATCTACATTTCTGCCTGAGAAATAACACCCTGATATAGTTCTGTGATCTGTGATATACCTCTGTGAATCACTGAGGCATTGTGTGTTTGTGTGTTCTTTGTCCTCAGAACTTTCAAATAACTTGAGGTGTTTTATGATTAATAGTGATGTTGTGCTTTTGGACACTGTCCTCAGGCTCCAGCTTTATGTTGTATGTTGATCGTATTAAAACAAAGAAAACAATCTGAAGTTGTTGTTTTTAAGTTATATATACCATGATTTTTCCGGTCCGGCCCACTTGGGAATAGATTTTCCTCCATGTGGCCCCTGAGCTAAAATGAGTTTGACACCCCTGCTCTACATGGTCTCCTCCTGTCTCACCCTCTACATGGTCTCCTCCTCCTGTCTCACCCTCTCCATGGTCTCCTCCTGTCTCACCCTCTCCATGGTCTCCTCCTGTCTCACCCTCTACATGGTCTCCTCCTCCTGTCTCACCCTCTCCATGGTCTCCTCCTGTCTCACCCTCTCCATGGTCTCCTCCTGTCTCACCCTCTACATGGTCTCCTCCTGTCTCACCCTCTACATGGTCTCCTCCTCCTGTCTCACCCTCTCCATGGTCTCCTCCTGTCTCACCCTCTCCATGGTCTCCTCCTGTCTCACCCTCTCCATGGTCTCCTCCTGTCTCACCCTCTACATGGTCTCCTCCTCCTGTCTCACCCTCTCCATGGTCTCCTCCTGTCTCACCCTCTCCCTGGTCTGAACAGGGAAAGGCTGTAATAGGGGTCAATGAACAAGCATGTAGAAAAGGGGTGTCAAACTAATTATACCCCGGGGGCATTCAGTCTTCCATGAGGTCCGAAGGGCTGCACTGAAAATTGGTTAGATTTCCTCGCCGTCAAAATGTGCCAAAAAATTGTTAGTTTTCGATGCTCCCAGACTTTCTAGCTTTCATTTCTGTGATTATTAGCGAGCTGGACACAATCAAGAAACTGTACGAATGTAGGTCCATTATCATTTCTAAACAGTTTCGATTTGGTTTTAGTAATTTTAAAGTATTTTTTTTTTTACCCAAACCACCCGCGGAACGTATTGGACCCCTTCACAGGCCGGATCCGGCCCGCGGGCCGTATGTTTCACACCCCTGATATAGAACCAACCAACAACTAACATCCCCTGCCAGACAACTTGTTGTTTGGCTATAGACAGGACCAATAGAGCACTCTGTACTAATAGAAGATATTGCTCTAATATCGGATCAATGATCTGAGTTATAATCCAATTTCATGTAATAACTAACATTAACTAATATTAAGCATTCCTCATGAAGCTGGTTGAGAGAATGCCAAGAGTGTGCAAAGCTGTCATCAAGGCAAAGGGTGGCTACTTTGAAGAATATAAAATATATTTTGATTTGTTTAACACTTTTTTGGTTACTACATGATTCCATATGTGTTATTTCATCGTTTTGATGTATTCACTATTATTCTTGTCACGCCCTGGCTCTGGGGACACTGTTATGTTGAGCCAGGGTGTGTATTCTATGTTTGTATTTCTATGTTGGCCTGAGTGACTCCCAATCAGAGGCAACGAGTGTCAGCTGGTTGTCTCTGATTGGGAGCCATATTTAACTGTCTGTCTTTCACTTTGTGTTTGTGGTTTCTTGTTCGTGTTGGTTTGTGTTTAAACCGTAGACGTCACGTTTTCGTTTGTTGTTTTGATCGTGTGATCATTAAATAAATATAAATATGTTCACCTTCAACGCTGCGCATTGGTCTCTCCCTGACGATCGTGACAGAAGAAACCACCAAAACCGGACCAAGCAGCGTGTCCAGGAGCCATCGCTAGCAGATCTCCGTGGCAACCTCGACTGGGTCAAGCCTAGTGAGGAGCAGAGAGGGTGGACTTGGGAACAGTTGAGGAAGAGCTTCGACTGGGTCAAGCCCATTGAGGAGCTGAATAGCGGGAGTTGGAGACAGAGGAGCGAGAGTTGGGCGAAAACGATAGAGGCCTGGCCCACGGGGAGGAGAGACCCCCAGAAAATTTTTAGGGGGGGGCTCACGACGTCGGGGCAGCAGGAGGCCGCGATAGAGCGGTCCAGCGGGTTGGCAGAGGAGGCCGCCAGGTTACGGGGGCCACTGGTCGAAGAGGGGATGGAAGGTGGAGAGGCACGGCGAGAGGTACTGGGGTGTGTTACCAGTCCGGTCCGACCCGTTCCAGATCCCGGTGTAGGGCCAGTGGTGTGTGTCCCCAGTACGGTCCGGTCTGTTCCTGCTCCCCGCACCAAGTCTGTGGTGCGTTTCGTCAGCCCTGTCCGGCCCGTTCCTGCTCTCCGCACCAAGTCTGTGGTGCGCGTCGCCAGTCCAGTCCGGCCCATTCCTGCTCCCCGCACCAAGTCTGTGGTGCGTCTCGTCAGCCCGGCTCGGCCCGTTCCTGCTCCCCGCACCAAGTCAGTGGTGCGCTTCGTCAGCCCGGCTCGGCCCATTCCTGCTCCCCGCACCAAGTCTGTGGTGCGTTTCGTCAGCCCGGCTCGGCCCGTTCCTGCTCCCCGCACCAAGTCAGTGGTGCGCTTCGTCAGCCCGGCTCGGCCCATTCCTGCTCCCCGCACCAAGTCTGTGGTGCGTTTCGTCAGCCCGGCTCGGCCCATTCCTGCTCCCCGCACCAAGTCTGTGGTGCGTTTCGTCAGCCCTGTCCGGCCCGTTCCTGCTCTCCGCACCAAGTCTGTGGTGCGCGTCGCCAGCCCAGTCCGGCCCATTCCTGCTCCCCGCACCATGTCTGTGGTGCGTTTCGTCAGCCCTGTCCGGCCCGCTCCTGCTCCCCACACCAAGCCAGTGGTGTGCGTCGTCAGTCCAGCTCCGGCCAGCGGGGCCAGACCGGACCAGGGGTACTTTGGGGGGTTGGAGAGGGAGTGAGGATCAGGCCCGGAGCCGGATCCGCCGCCAAGGCGGAGTGCCCACCCGGTCCCTCCCCTGTGGTATTTAGTTGGCGCGGTCGGAGTCCGCGCCTTTAGGGGGGGGTACTGTCACGCCCTGGCTCTGGGGACACTGTTATGTTGAGCCAGGGTGTGTATTCTATGTTTGTATTTCTATGTTGGCCTGAGTGACTCCCAATCAGAGGCAACGAGTGTCAGCTGGTTGTCTCTGATTGGGAGCCATATTTAACTGTCTGTCTTTCACTTTGTGTTTGTGGTTTCTTGTTCGTGTTGGTTTGTGTTTAAACCGTAGACGTCACGTTTTCGTTTGTTGTTTTGATCGTGTGATCATTAAATAAATATAAATATGTTCACCTTCAACGCTGCGCATTGGTCTCTCCCTGACGATCGTGACAATTCTACAATGTAGAAAATAGTAAAAATAAAGAAAAACCCTTGAATGAGTAGGTGTGTCCAAACCTTTGACTGGTACTGTATATTAGAATCTGCCTAAATGTAAACACTTC
The DNA here is from genome assembly GCF_964263955.1 of Coregonus lavaretus. Classification (NCBI taxonomy): domain Eukaryota; kingdom Metazoa; phylum Chordata; class Actinopteri; order Salmoniformes; family Salmonidae; genus Coregonus; species Coregonus lavaretus. Next base: position 31,044 of record NW_028164876.1, read on the forward strand.
CAGTTGTTATGCCTTTCCAACCTTGCACCCAAAAAGGACTATGGAGTTTAGCACACCGATTCTTGATTACATCAATGGAAGCACAACTCCAAACCTGGAATCAGTCAACAAGCGACGTTTGAAATGTGTTCTACCCTCTTGTGGCTTTGAGTCTCTAGCGACTCCTTGACAAGAGCGTAGAACACATTTCAAACTTAGCTTGTTGAATTGAATTTCATTTATTTGGGTAAAAACATATACAGCAAGAAGTACACTGTATTCCCAGAGGATAACACTTGTTTCCAAAGTGGTCCTCAATGGTAAATAACTATGAGTTATGTAATAAATAGTGTGAATAAGCCATATACTAGGGGTGTTAAATTGATAAATAAGGGACAGACATTTTAACATATTGAGCTGTGTGATAAATATTGAGTAGTGTGTGGTTAGGTAGCTAGATGGGAAGGGAAGGATTAAGGCAGATGAACCCTGAACCCAGGGAATGTTTTAGTCAAATACACACACATACATTTTCTTAAGCAAGCAGGAAGCTATGGGCCTTTGTTGTTAAAAGGAAGTACATTCTGCAAGACCACACAATAGACACAGGCCACCTTATCTGTTCTAACCATCATAACAACCTTAATGGAAGCACGTGATTTTTTGATTCATTGCAAGTGTGTAAAGGTAGGACAGGGACAGGGATGGAATTGCAATGCAAATAAGACAACACCTCTAAGATAAAGATGAATCTCTCTCTCTCTCTCTCTCTCTCTGAGATAGAACAAAACAGCCATTCAGTTCACACCACTGCAGAGAAGAAGACACACACACTATGAGAGAGAAGAAGGATCCTGTGGCGCTTTATTGGTATTCCTTCCAGGCAGCTGGTCAGTATGATCCTCATGGAGACAGACACACCACTCTCCCCCGTTGCTAGAAACATCCCTTTAGCTAGCCTCAGTGGAACGAGGGAGAGGGGGAAGGAGAGAGAGAGAGACAGAAACACCCTCTGCCCTGCCGCTAGAGACATTCCTTTAGCTAGCCTCAGTGAAACGAGGGAGAGGGGGAAGGAGAGAGAGAGAGAGCCACACACTACACTCCCCTGCCACTAGAGACATCCCGCTAACTAGCGATGGGGAAAAAACATCAATATAATTTTGGACGATATTATATTGATACTTTGACTCAAAGTATCGATTTGGCAGGTAGCGTTAGCTCGTGCTAGTCGGCTGTACCTGCACCAAAACTCTGGTATTTGTCATCCTATAGCTTGTTCTCCATCTTCTTTTTAAAAATAGTTAGCCAACATGTTTTAAGCACTTTTATTTCCATGACTATTATGGCTGTCTTGTCTCTCTGCAGCAGACATATAGTGAGCAATATGTTTGGAACATCAAATTGAATTATAATCACAATATCAAATACATATTGTATTGGCACCTAAGTAACTTGATGATATTGTTAAGTGAGGTCCCTGGCAATTCCCAGCCCTACATCTCGTTAACCTCAGAGCAGTGGACCAGGGAACAAGAAAGAGGGTGGGAGAAGGGAAGAGAGAGGGAGAGAAAAAGAGAGAGAGAGAGAGGGGTAGTGCGAGAGAGAGAGAGGGGGGGGGGGGTAGTGCAAGAGAGAGAGAGAGAGGGGGGGGGTAGTGTGAGCGAGAGAGAGAGAGAGAGGGGGGGGCGGGGGTAGTGCAAGAGAGAGAGAGAGAGAGAGGGGGGGGGTAGTGCGAGAGAGAGAGAGAGAGAGGGGGGGTAGTGCGAGAGAGAGAGAGAGAGAGAGAGAGGGGGGGGGGGGTAGTGCAAGAGAGAGAGAGAGGGGGGGGTAGTGCGAGAGAGAGAGAGGCATTCACAAGAACAGTTCTGAATGTTGTCAGACTGCATCCCCCATCCCCTCCTCTTCCCCTCCTCCTCTTCCTCATCTGCATCTCACAGTTGTCCTTCTAGTCCCTCTAGTCTCAGAGTCATTACAAAACACCTTGCAGAGTGTAGAGGTCCAACATGAATAACTCAATCCACACAATAAAAGAGCAAAACTGCACTTGTGTGCAGTTAACATTGTGTAACACACATGGGACGTGGACTAGGCCTAACTAAGGAATGCAGAGACAGAGAGAGACAGATAAGTTCAAACTTAGAAGTTTCCTAACAGCTAATGACAGACACATTCTGAATGACTTGAGCCCTTTTCCCATTATCTCAGACAGACAACCTGGTTCAGGAACTAATCAATAGCCTATTAACAATACAAATGTAGGGTGACCTTTCAACACATAGCCCTGCTCTCCCCTGTGGACTGACTGAGCACAGAGTGGAATCTCTTTTAGACCTAGTTTAATACTGCTATCTCTAATAGACTAAATGAAGTGAAGGGGTGAACTCTGAAAATGGCCTCCTCATTTTCCAAACGTGCTGGTCTACATATAGGGCCTACGTGCAGTAACAATAGAAAAAGAGTGAGTGGAATTCCACTTTTTTTTTTTTTTTTTTAAGGGAAAAGGGGATGAATGCTGCATTGAGACCAGAAAATGAAGAGTCATCGTATAGACTAGACCTAGGCCTCGAGCCATGTGTATCATATAGACTAGACCTAGGCCTCGAGCCATGTGTATCGTATAGGCTAGACCTAGGCCATTTTTTTGTCATTTAGCAGACGCTCTTATCCAGAGCGACTTGCAGTTAGTGAGTGCATACATTTTCATACTGGCCCCCCGTGGGAAACGAACCCACAACCCTGGCATTGCAAGCGCCATGCTCTACCAACTGAGCTACACGGGACTGTTTCAGTTCTGCCCACAAATGTTCTATAGGATTGAGGTCAGGGCTTTGTGATGGCCACTCCAAAGTAAAGAGCCAAAGCTGTAAGGTTTGGCATTATGAAGTTACGCAAACATGCACACTTTGTCAAATAGCCAAAAATACGGTGAGCAAAAAAAGCTGAGTTCAAGTTGGGATAGCTACAGTCCATAAATATTCTGAGAAAGGTATGTACTGTAGACCTAAATCTGTTAAAAGACTAGAGACACAACTGTAAGGAGGTTGTGGAAGCAGGGATACGCTGCAGGAAAGTAAAATGAAGCAGTACTGCAGTTTACAGCACGAGCTAAAGCAGTGTTGCATCACAGCTGGGACCCTGATTCCCCCTCCTGCATCTAGTTAAGTTCATAATGGAGATTTAAGGGAAAAGTGCACAGTCCTTTTTCTACAGCAAGAAGGAAGGAAAGAAGGAAAGCAAGTTTCAAGTTTTAATGCGCACAAGTACAGTGAAATGCCTTTCTTGCAAGCCCTAATCCCAACGATGCAGTAATCAATGTAGAACAAAAACATGGGAGGAATACAAAATAATAAATAATACAGGTGTGGAAGAGGAAATGAGATGTGTTATCTTCTATGACCTGAAGAAGACACAGGTCGTCCTGTTCCTCGTCTTGTCTGTAAGGTTGCTCTGTTCCCTGATATGCAATATAACCAGTCTGTTCTAGAGCTGTTTATAAACTGCACCGTTCTAACTTTCTGTGAAACAATCTTTCATGGTTCCTGTTATTCCAGGATGTGTGGGGGAGTGGACATGTTCCTGGTATGATTAGTCTTTCTCTGGTTCTACTAATCTACCTGTTGTGGCAAGCAGAAGTTTCCTTGAATGCATGATCGTAATAAAGCTTTTGTATATTGAGATCGGACTGCCTCCTGAGTGGGTTTTCCACTACACAGGGTTTGTTCCAATACCATATTTACAATGTGCAGGGATACTGGAGTGGTAGGGGTAGATATGTATAGGGGTAAGGTGACTAGGCATCAGGATATATGATAGACAGAGTAGCAGCAGCGTATATGATGATTGTATGTGAGTGTGTGTGCATGTTATGTGTGTGTGAGAAAAGTAAGTGAGTGTGTGTGTGTGTGTGTGTGTGTGTGTGTGTGTGTGTGTGTGTGTGTGTGTGTGTGTGTGTGTGTGTGTGTGTGTGTGTGTGTGTGTGTGTGTGGAGTCCTGTGAGTGTGCATAAAGACAGAATAAAAAATAATGCACAAATATAAATACAATTCAAGGCTCAACTCAGATAGACTGTGTAGCCATTTTGTTAGCTATTTAGCAGTCTTATTGCTTGGGGATAGAAGCTGTTCAGGAGCCTGTTGGTGTCAGACTTGATGCACTGGTACTGCTTGCCGCGCGGAAGCAGAGAGAACAGTCTATGGCTTGGGTGGCTGGAGTAAGCATGAATGAAGTGTAAGTTACTTAAAGGAAGAAGTAAGAACCAGTCCGACAGCTTGTGAATGTAAAACCTTGACAAGTATGGTATAGGTGTAGGTCTAGTGCATTATAAAGTGTTGTGAAAACCTGACTAGTGTAGATTAAGTGCAGACATTTCATTATCTGCAGAAAGAAGGAAGGTGAGCATAAATGTAGGGTAAAGAAGTAAAGAGAAGAAGAAGAAGAAGAAGAAGAAGAAGAAGAAGAAGAAGAAGAAGAAGAAGAAGAAGAAGAAGAAGAAGAAGAAGAAGAAGAAAAAGAAAAAGAAAAAGAAAAAGAAGAAGAAGAAGAAGAAGAAGAAGAAGAAGAAGAAGAAAGACCTGTCAGACAACTTACGAATGTGAAACCTTAATCAGCGTCATTATCAAGAAGTATAACCGCTAGTAGAGTTATGACGTCTTAATATGTTGAGCTCTTAATCAGTGGGGGATTATCAAGGTTCATTATAAAGTGACATAACCACAGTTTGAGTTATAGACCTAACCTTTCACAATGTTCAGCTGTATTGCATCCTGGTTAAAAGTTGTCCGACTGGCAAGAACAGGAAAGATAAGTAGGCTACAAGGTTATTAGAGTAAACAAAAACTGAAACAAAAATATATAAATTGGAAAAACGATTTAGTAAACTGAAATCAAAAAACAAGTTAAAACTAAAACTATACTGAAACTATTATCTTTGACTGCAAAAATAAAATAAAAACCTCATAAATTATGTTTAGTTTTAGTTTTTCTTCCTTCTAAACTTCTGGGGAAAATCTAATGGGGTTTTCAAGCTGTTTTTTAATGGGGTTTTCGAGCTTCTGAATCTGGCGGGTAAATGCTGCCAGTAGATTGCTATGTTTCAAATAGGCCTAGCTTGTGCATCACTAACACTAGCTATCACTAGCTAACAATGAAGAAATCCGAGGGCGAGCATGGAGCGTGACTGGGCCAAGCTAGAACAGCTTGTGATGTTGCTGGAACCGTTCGCAAACTCCCACCAACCAACTTCAAAGTGACAGCCAGTCGCTGTCTGATGTGGTGCCATGCCTTCTCCACCTTGAGGCACACTTGCAGTCAACTACGGTTGCAAAACAGTTGGCACAGATCCTCCTGAAGTCACTGCGTGAGCGCTTCGCATGCATACTTAAATCCTCTGGCAGTAAACTTCGATCCAACCCCTGCAGCAGCTTGCCTGATGGACCCAAGTGTGTCTCTGGCACTTCGATCCACAGAGATGGAACCACTGATGAGGGAAGCAGAGTATTTTGTACTTCAGCAAATCAGAGAGTACAGCCGTGTAGCAGAAGGTCCCCAGCACGATGCCAGCACGTTGAATCCAGCAAGAATCTCGACCACAGAAATATAGCTTCCTCGCATAGAAGATTGTGTCTGATGTCACTGTCAATTGGAAGGGTCAACCTGGCAGGGTATTAAGTGCCCTGTGTGAGCTGCGGAAATACCTAGAAGAGGTAAAAGGGGTATGTTTACAGAGTCACTTCTCCAGTTCTGGCAGGCAAGGATGGCTGTTTGTTCTAATCTGTTCCCTTTGGCACCGGATCTGGTGTCTAGCCCTGCATCCCAAGACTTCCTGGAGAAATTATTCAGCCTGTCATCAGGCTTGAGAAACACTATTTGAAGGGGTTAGTCAGTGACACATGTTTAATATTATATAAACATAACAAACATAACATAACTTAATTTGTTGTTTCTTCCTCTGTCTGTCAGATAAAGGTAAAGGTACTTGATTCTTCTTACATCTACTACTAAAGTTTAAAAAAATATTTGGATTGGTGTAAACATGGGCAAGAGTTTCCTTCCACCATATTTGTTGCACCAGTCTAGGTGTTTATCCTTTAAGTCACATTAGGATTGTTTTAATATTTTAACCTAACCAAACCTATGTCCTGAGCATGGAGTTGTATGGAGCCCCCTAGTGGCCAAAAGCCTGTGTTAGCATGGGCAGCGCCATTGAGGGCTTTCGCCATTATGATTTAATCAAGTGGGCGGGACTTCCAACTTCATTGGCTAAACCCTCCTGATGTCCCAGTTGGCATGACCTGATGACCCAGTTGGAGTCGTGACAGCCTGGTCATCAGGAGGGATCAGCCAATTAATTTTACTTGTGAAGAAAAAAATAAGAGTATTTCAAGATGGAGACTGCCCATGCTCTCACAGACGCCATCATGACACAGATACAGAGATGTTTTGTCTATCAACGTATGTATAACTGACCATCAGTGGCAAGAAGTGACATCCCAAAAACACATAAATGGCTCCTAGCCTCCCACGCATATGCTACTTTCTGTCCCTAACACTAAAAGTGAAACTAAGAAATATAAAACCGAAATATAAATGTTTTTATCGAACTGAAACTAAATAAAACATTGTAAATCATGTCTGTTAACAAACTGAAACTAAGCTAAATAAACATCTAAAAACTAATAGAAATAAAACTAATATGAAATCACAAAACTATTGTAACCTTGGTAGGCTACGTATTAAAACATGTACAGTACCAGTCAAAAGTTTGGACACGCCTACTCATTCAAGAGTTTTTCTTTATTTTTACTATTTTCTACATTGTAGAATAGTAGTGAAGACATCAAAACTATGAAATAACAAATATGGAATCATGTAGTAACCAAAAAAAGTGTTAAACAAATCAAAATATATGTTATATTTGAGTTTCTTCAAAGTAGCCATCCTTTGCCTTGATGACAGCTTTGCACACTCTTGGCATTCTCTCAACCAGCTTCATGAGGTAGTCACCTGGAATGAAATTCAATTAACAGGTGTGCCTTGTTAAAAGTTCATTTGTGGAATTTCTTTCATTCTTAATGCGTTTGAGCCAATCAGTTGTGTTGTGACAAGGTAGGGGGGGTATACAGAAGATAGCACTATTTGTTAAAAGACCCAAGTCCATATTATGGCAAGAACAGCTCAAATAAGCAAAGAGAAACGACAGTCCATAATTACTTTAAGACATGAAGATCAGTCAATATGGAACATTTCAAGAACTTTGAAAGTTTCTTCAAGTGCAGTCGCAAAAACCATCAAGCGCTATGATGAAACTGTCTCTCATGATGACCGCCACAGGAATGGAAGACCCAGAGTTACCTCTACTGCAGAGGATAAGTTCATTAGAGTTACCTGCCTCAGAAATTGCAGCCCAAATAAATGCTTCACAGAGTTCAAGTAACAGACACATCTCAACATCAACTGTTCAGAGGAGACTGCGTGAATCAGGCCTTCATGGTCGAATTGCTGCAAAGAAACCACTACTAACGGACACCAATAAGAAGAAGAGACTTGCTTGGGCCAAGAAACACGAGCAATGGACATTAGACCGGTGGAAATCTGTCCTTTGGTCTGCAGTCCAAATGTGAGATTTTTGGTTCCAACCGCCATGACTTTGTGAGACGCATTTTAGGTGAACGGATGATCTCCGCATGTGTAGTTCCCAACGTGAAGCATGGAGGAGGAGGTGTGATGGTGTGGGGGTGCTTTGCTGGTGACACTGTCTGTGATTTATTTAGAATTCAAGGCACACTTAACCAGCATGGCTACCACAGCATTCTGCAGCGATACGCCATCCCATCTGGTTTGGGCTTAGTGGGACTATCATTTGTTTTCCAACAGGACAATTACCCAACACACCTCCAGGCTGTGTAAGGGCTATTTGACCAAGAAGGAGAGTGATGGAGTGCTGCATCAGATGACCTGGCCTCCACAATCACACAACCTCTAACCAATTGAGATGGTTTGGGATGAGTTGGACCTCAGAGTGAAGAAAAAGCAGCCAACAAGTGCTCAGCATATGTGGGAACTCCATCAAGACTGTTGGAAAAGCATTCCCGGTGAAGCTGGTTGAGGGAATGCCAAGAGAGTGCAAAGCTGTCATCAAGGCAAAGGGTGGCTACTTTGAAGAATCATGGTTACCACATGATTCCATATGTGTTATTTCATACTTTTGATGTTTTCACTATTATTCTACAAGGTAGAAAATAGTAAAAAATAAAGAAAAACCCTTGAATGAATAGGTGTGTCCAAACTTTTGACAGGTACTGTATATCAATGCAGATACTTTATTTGCCTATAAAGTATATCAAGCATAAGCCTACAGTTGAATTGCAGCCCAGTGCAATACATTAAAGGACGCTGGTGTTAGAAGTGGGATCAGCGATATGTAGCTATAATTGAGGTGAGAATTGTAAAAACTGACAAGATGAACCATGCAGATGTTAATTTTATAACTCATATTGCAAAGGAGAGGTGAGGCAGTGAGTGCAGTAATCAAGGAACTTGGACTTGACACTTTTAACAACCAGGTCAAGACATCACTCAGGTTCAAACATGATAAAGAGCCTGGAAATAACCAGTCAGTCTTCACAAACAACCACGGGACACACTGTGCTCCAGGCAGGAGGAAACACTGCGTGTGCGTGTGTGTATATGTGTGTGTGTGTGTATGTGGCCTATAAGAGAAAACCAGTTTTGTTTTAGATTTGCATGATGGCCTAGTAGGAACACTTATCAACAATGACTTCCTTAATTGTGCCACTCTCTGACGTATACATCCATTTAAACGCATCTTGAAACATACGGTTGTTTTATACTCTTAACTGGAAATAAGGTGTAAACTATCAATACATTTAGCAAGTGCTTAAGTCGTTTACATGATGTGCACAAGTCCATGTTATTCAATAGGACCCTGGGGGGATTTCGTAATAACTTACTTGTACAGCTGTAACATTGTAATAACATGGAATGAGCTAACTCTCTCCAGCTGTGAGACATATTTAAAACATATTTATCTGAGTCCTAACATGTCTATCCAGCTGTCATTTGGAACAGCATCCATTGTAAGAGATCAGAACAGAACAGGAGGACAGAGAACGGAACAGAGAAGAGAGAACAGAACATTGCTGTTGACACCCGGAGAAGGGATTTTTTTTTTTTTTTTTTACTGTTAAAAAATAAAATCACAGTTAAATACAATTTTCTTATTTGCTCAAATATCAACCAACATGTATTAGGCAATTCTGAATGTCATGATTGTGTTACGAAAATCAGTTAAAATATGAACTGGGCTGTAAAGAGTAGAAGGCTTTAGGAAAACACCTCTAAATTGCCCTCTAAAATGTCATGAACACAAGCAATTGTACACAATGTCGCCTACATGCTAGAGTTGAGTCTCAATACGCTAAAATAGCTGACCAATTAATGCGCGCAAAAGCCTACATAAGAAATGAATGACCCTGTGAGTAAAACCAGATTTGATCCGATTTGAACGAAAACTGGGACACAGCAGGTGTTCGCATATGACGGCTTTCGCTGCATTATGATGACGATACAGTACAATGCCTCCAATGTTTGAGCAGGGTAGGCTATGTGGAGTAGAAGACATAAAGGGGAAATAATGAAAAAGTCGTTATTACCATTTCGTTCCGGCTGTTAAGGTATTTTTCGACCTCTGATAAACTTCTCACTGCTGTGTCGGAGCTGGGCATAATCATCGAGTTGGTCTCGCGGTTGGGTTTAGTTATTTGGGTCGGTGTAGTGTTCCGTTCACAGCGTTTCATTATTTGTAGTCTCCCACCATCCATGTCGACCAACCCTTCACACAGACTGGTATGACTACTCTCTCTCTCTCCAAACCCGAAAATACAAAACAATGTGCACTCAGACTCCGCCCACCTTAAGGTCTGCGGAGCCGGAGGAGGAGGTTAACTCTATCGTTCTATCGTGGGAGAGACTTTAAGGACGCAGCCGACGCTTGAACCGACTGGCCAAAACCTACTAAACTGACCTTTACCTTAACCAAACCCTTGCCTAATAAATTCTGAAATGAAATATCGGTTTGGGCGTCATGTGTGTCCTCATAGCCTTTTCCTTCTATCGTTCCACCCTCCACCATACCGGAGAGAGAGAGACTTGAGCAGTCTGCAAACGTCTCAGCCTATCATAATCCTATCACTACTCCGACCATTCCAAACATGTTAAACAACAGAAACTGATGACACCATAATAAATTGATGAAAATCTGAAAGAACAAAAGTAGGCTGCCACAGTAGTCTCTCTCTCTCTCTCTCTCTCTCTCTCACACACACACACACACACACCTTATCTAACCCATTCCCTTTGGAGCCAGTATTAAACCAAACAGAGCTAGCCCTCAAACCAATTAAGGACTAGAAACAAACAGGACAGTGGCTTGAGTGTCTACTCTTTGCTCAAAGAGATCCACCCTACCAGGACCAGAGGCCATGGGATTGGGAACAGGCCAGCCATTCTAGTCTTGGCCAAGTCCAACAAGCCTTTTTTATTTATGTATTCATGTAGGGTGTTTAGTGTTTACGACAAGTCTAATCCGCCCAACTCTGGGTTCTCCAACTGTGAAACGGTGAAAATATATAAATTAGCTTTGAAGGTGTTGGAAGGCTTCCTACCTGAATAGAATACCTTATCTGTAGTCCACACAGGCGTGTTGTTGTTGTTGTAATCCTTCCTCTCTTGACACTCTATTCCCTTTATAGCGCACTACTTTATAACATTTACATTACATTTACGTCATTTAGCAGACGCTCTTATCCAGAGCGACTTACATGAGCAATTAGGGTTAAGTGCCTTGCTCAAGGGCACATCGGCAGATTTTTCACCTAGTCGGCTCGGGGATTAGAACCAGCGACCTTTCGATTACTGGCACAACGCTCTTAGCCACTAAGCTACCAGAGCCCTTGTCAAAAGTTGTGCATTATATAGGGAAAAGGGTGCCATTTGGTTCAATGCAAAAAAAAATGTCTTATGAGTGAGTGGTCACCAGAATCGACACAGACCGAGAACAGGGCCCATACTCACAAAGAGTCCGAGTGCTGATATAGGATCAGTATTGATTACATGGACAGGGAGGACCTGGTCCTAGATCAGCAGTTCTACTCTGAGATTATTTTTTTGAATACGGCCGTAGCGCAGCATGAGAAAAGGGGCAATTGATTGATAATATGATAGGGGCCTTGCAGAATGGGTAGAATCAGACATGAGGATATTGGATCCCTGGCTACCTGACAATGGAATCTAAAAACAGAAGCCAGCAACGTATTCACTAGGTCATCAAGTTTTAATGTGCTTACCAAAGTTTCATTAGTAGGACACGTTCACCAGGTGGCTACAGCAAAGCAGGGATTAGGTCTACAGTCAGTGTGTGTAGACAGAGTTATAGTGACACACACACACAGGGGTGTGTAGGGGGTATTGTGTGTGTGTGTGTGTGTGTGTGTGTCACTGCTATCCTCTGATAAAATATTGATCGACAAATACGACTAACTGTAAGTCTATGCCCTCCCTTTCACTGACGCTTCTTCCACCTTAGACATTAGACTGATAATAAACACCAGAAGAAGAAGCCATCAGATACACATTTTGCATTATTGAAAAGATTCAAGGTACAGATATGGAAATAATCTGTGGTGGATAACAGACAAGCTATAATAATATCAGTGTTTCCCCTATATGCACTTTTAAAATTGTGGCCGCCACTGCAAAACATTTATAATAACAATGATGCACCAGGAAGACCGCATCTACCAGAAATAGCCTCTGGGACTCTGGGAGGGAGACTGCATTGTGTGTAAATAATTGCCCCTTTTCTGATCCTCACATATGTTTTTTTCTCTCGCAAATATATATATATATACATACATATAAATACATATACATACATATATATACACATATCCTTTAAAAATATATATTTCCCTTTATTACTTTCCAACCCCACCAAGTAGTGAACAACAATGCTTAGGCCTCTACTTCCAGCTTATACATACTATATACATTTTATGGACACAGTCAATTTTACAATAATTATATTTTGTTTGTTTTTACTCATGAACTTCCTGAACCTCTCCGATCATTTTCATGACGTCCATCCGGTTTGCTTCTATATGCCATATCTTTCTAACTGTGCTCTTTCACAAAAGCTCTCAACCTATATACTTATTATGGACACAGTATGCTTTACATTAGTTATCTTGTTGTTATTCGTTTTTGTTAGTTTTTATTAGTCCCATCCTTCAACTCCATTCAAAACCTCCCATCTATCTCTCAACACCATCCATATTGGATTTCTATTCGCCATATATCTTTCAACTGTACTGTGATGAGAGAACATTGATGCAGATTGGGTGACCTTCCCAATTTATCGAAACAGTGGGTACGCAACATTAGTCCAGCAGCATGATCAATAGAAATTGCAATTCTCATTCCGTGTATCACCTACTAAAACTGTACGAAATTAAACAATATCACTTCTGTCAAATTCTATTACAATTTAAATGCTTATAGCCTTTGAGCTGGAGTCTTTTAGCTGCTATATATAGCCTATATAAAGCTGCTTATCGACAGATCTCTTAGCCATAACCTTATAGCCTCTCAGAATGCAAGCAGGTGTATGGGTTGGACAGGCTAATGGGACACTTGATGATGTAACCATTTAGCTGAGAGCATGCGTTTACCTCCAATTCACCTCATCTACAGATCAATATCAGGACAATTCCACGGAAACAGAATGACGCAGACTCAGATTTTTCATTTAACAAAATGTATGTCAAACAAAAAACAATGATTGCAAAGTTAAACAAACCATCTCCATGCACAAGGATGACTTAAGAATTTCCACTGAAAAATGTTCACAAAAACACATTTACTTGAAAAACTGTGCAGATGCAAAGTTTGGTAACAGAATGACGGCAAAAACAGAGCAAACTGTCATTCTGTTACCAAACTTTGCATCTGCACCATTAATATGGAGTTGGTCCACCATTTGCTGCTATAACAGCCTCCACACTTCTGGGAAGGCTTTCCACTAGATGTTGGAACATTGCTGTGGGGACTTGCTTCCATTCAGCCACAAGATCATTAGTCAGGTCGGACACTGATGTTGGGCGATTAGGCCTGGCTCAAAGTCGGCGTTCCAATTTATCCCAAAGGTGTTCGATGGGGTTGAGGTCAGGGCTCTGTGCAGGCCAGTCAAGTTCTTCCACACTGATCTTGACAAACCATTTCTGTATGGACCTCGCTTTGTGCACGGGAGCATTGTCATGCTGAAACAGGAAAGGGCCTTCCCCAAACTGTTGCCACAAAGTTGGAAGCACAGAATCGTCCAGAATGTCATTGTATGCTGTAACGTTGATTTCCCTTCACTGGAAATAAGGGGCCTAGCCCGAACCATGAAAAACTGCCCCAGATCATTATTCCTCCTCCACCAAACTTTACAGTTGGCACTATGAATTCGGGCAGGTAGTGTTCTCCTGGCATCTGCCAAACCCAGATTCGTCAATCATACTGCCAGATGGTGAAGCGTGATTCATCACTCCAGCGAACGCGTTTCCACTGCTCCAGAGTCCAATGGCGGTGAGCTTTATTCCACTCCAACTGACGCTTGGCATTGCTCATGGTGATCTTATGCTTGTGTGCGGCTGCTCGGCCATGGAAACCCATTTCACGAAGCTCCCGACTAACAGTTCTTGTGCTGACGTTGCTCCCAGAGGCAGTTTGGAACTTGGTAGTAAGTGTTGCAACCGAGGACAGACGATTTTTACACGCTACACGCTTCAGCACTCGGCGGTCCCGTTCTGTGAGCTTGTGTGGCCTACCACTTTGCGGCTGAGCTGTTGTTGCTCCTAGACGTTTCCACTTCACAATAACAGCACTTACAGTTGACCGGGGCAGCTCTAGCAGGGCAGAAATGTGACGAACTGACTTGTTGGAAAGGTGGCATACTATGACGGTGCCACGTTGAAAGTCACTGAACTCTTCAGTAAGTCGATTCTACTGCCAATGTTTGTCTATGGAGATTGCATGGCGGTGTGCTCGATTTTATACACCTGTCAGCAACGGGTGTGCCTGAAATAGCCGAATCCACTAATCTGAAGGGGTGTCCACATACTTTTCTATATACTGTATCTTGCATCGCTCAAGTGACGCCATAATACCATTCCCAAATGTAGTAATCATAAAAGTCAACACCTAATTGAAAGGTGCAATTTATTTATGGATTGATTCTAAAATAAATGTGATTGATTGACCATTGAAAGTTGTAATTTTATTTTCAAATGACTTCACAATTGTTTTAGCAACTACATTTACATGTCCAAAAGCTGGAATTCTTGTAATAACAAGCTATTGTCTACGATAGCTTTTTCTTCACTTCTTTCTATATACATATTTATATATACACATACATGATTCTATGAGTTCCACATGTTGCATATTCCATATGTTCCATGTTCTAGAAGAGTCGACTCATGATGCAAGCCTGTTCCTTCGGACTGGCAAACATCCTATACCATCTAAAAAGGTTAGAACCTTAATACACTGACCAAATATCATCATCATCATCATGACAAACCAATTCAGATTGTGAAAGTTTCTCAAATCTTTACTAAATAAAAAAAAGCGCAAGTTGAAAGCAGATGAGGGGGCTGTTGAAAAAAGCAAACGGCTCCTCTGTCCGTTCATTCATCAAAATACAAACAAAATCAGGATCACAAAATGAAAGGATTGAAGAAAAGATAAGAATAAAATAATGCTGTACACATTAATAAAAAAAAGCACAATCTAGGATGCTTGACTGATTCAAAGTTCATTTCGTGAATGGACAACGGTAGGCAAGCCAGCTGTAACCTCTGGGTGTGTGGACTAAATTGTCTTCTGAGCTATGGTATATTCAGGGGAGACAAAGAGGAGGATTGTTTCAGCACTGAAGAAGTCGTCATCAGATTCCATTGAGAAAACCTTCAGATTCTGTTGAATGCAACCAAACTGGGTCCTGTTCAGTTGGCACCAAACGGAAAGAAAAATGTCAGAAACAGAGCAACAACAAAAAAAACAGGGAGGTACTGCCTGAACTTGTCCAATAAAATAAATGCTATTTTTCATTGTCCGTTGCAAAACGTTTTGCTAACAGTGTGCCCTAATGAACACGCCCCTGCAGTTTTACCCCCCCCTAAGAATGTTAACGTTTCCATGGCCGTTTGCCTAAAATGGCCTGCAGGTGATGTTTCCATGTTGACCTTGTGATGATGGTGGCTGCCGTGGTGACCAGGGTCGGAGTGGGGTAAGGTCAGAGGTCAGACGCCAGTGGCCACCTGGCTGTTGTAGTCGGTGGACTCCATCTTGAGGATGTAAGGGATGATGCTGTCTATCTGCACGTTGCCGATGAGGCCAGTGAAGAACAGCTCCTCTGTCACCGCTGCACTCATCAGCCGCAGGGCAGGGAGACGCAGCAGCAGCTTGGATAACCTGAGGGGAAAGAGGGAGGGAGGGAGGGCTGTTATGAATGGACAATATATCCTTGTAAATTACATGCCAATAAAGCATTTGAATTTGACAATTTAATTGAGAAGAGGAGAGATGGAAAATAGTGGAAATGTGAGACAGGAAGAGAGAGCGATACACAGAGAGAGAGAGCGATACACAGAGAGAGAGAGCGATACACAGAGAGAGAGAGCGATACACAGAGAGCGATACACAGAGAGCGATACACAGAGAGCGATACACAGAGAGCGATACACAGAGAGAGAGAGCGATACACAGAGAGAGAGCGATACACAGAGAGAGAGAGCGATACACAGAGAGAGAGAGCGATACACAGAGAGCGATACACAGAGAGCGATACACAGAGAGCGATACACAGAGAGAGAGAGCGATACACAGAGAGCGATACACAGAGAGAGAGAGCGATACACAGAGAGAGAGAGCGATACACAGAGAGAGAGAGCGCGATACAGAGAGCGATAGAAAGAGAGAGCGAGCGATACACAGAGAAGCGATACAGAGCGAGAGAGCATGATACAAAGAGATGTAGTGATGCATAATGAGATGATCTAGTGAGATGTAGTGATGCATAATGAGATGTAGTGATGCATAATGAGATGTTATAATGAGATGTAGTGATGCATTATGAGATGTTATAATGAGATGTAGTGATGCATAATGAGATGTAGTGATGCATAATGAGATGTTATAATGAGATGTAGTGATGCATAATGAGATGTAGTGATGCATAATGAGATGTAGTGATGCATAATGAGATGTTATAGTGCGATGTAGTGATGCATTATGAGATGTTATAATGAGATGTAGTGATGCATTATGAGATGTTATAATGAGATGTAGTGGTGCATTATGAGATGTTATAATGAGATGTAGTGATGCATAATGAGATGCTATAATGAGATGTAGTGATGCATAATGAGATGTAGTGATGCATAATGAGATGTTATAATGAGATGTAGTTATGCATAATGAGATGTAGTGATGCATAATGAGATGTTATAATGAGATGTAGTTATGCATAATGAGATGTTATATTAAGATGTAGTCATGCATAATGAGATGTTATATTAAGATGTAGTCATGCATAACGAGATGTTACTGACCGATACGAGTCTTCAGGGTAGGTCCGAGTTACATAGTCCTGTAACTCCATGTAGGCCTTCTCCTGGAAACGCTGGATCTGTAGGGTGTTGTCTATACCTGGGTGGTCTATACACACACACACACACACACACACACACACACACACACACACACACACACACACACACACACACGTCCGTTAAACAAAAGGAAATGTGGTCTACAGCAAAGAGACACACAGAATCAGTTACCAAACACCTGTCCCTGACTGTGTGCGTGTTTCCATTTCTCCGCTATTATAGTTGTCCATTATAGTTGACGTCCATTATAGTTCTCGTCCATTATAGTTCTTGTCCATTATAGTTGACGTCCATTATAGTTCTCGTCCAATATAGTTGACGTCCATTATAGTTATCTTCCAATATAGTTGACGTCCATTATAGTTATCTTCCAATATAGTTGACGTCCATTATTAGTTGTCTATTATATTTATCAGTGGGCGTTTTCATATCAAACATTTCTTGGCAAAGACACACAGAACAATTAAATTCAACAAAAGGAAAGGGTGCAACTCTATTGTATTCATAAGAACTCTCCCTTTATGTACACAGCTAACCTATAGGGACCGTGTTCCGGTTCGGAGACCTGAGCGTACTTTCCTTTGTTTAAATAGTTTGCTGACAATCTGGGAACTTTTGTCTGAAGAGCAGCACCTGGCTACACTAAGACTAAAAAACAGAAAACTTGAGCATGCATAACCATTCACCCCCCCAAAGTCAATACTTTGTAGAGCCACCTTTTGCAGCTGCAATTCTCTTGGGGTATTCTCTCTAGCCACTAGGATTTTTGCCCATTCTTCAAGGCAAAACTGCTCCAGCTCCTACAAGTTGGATGGGTTCCGCTGGTGAACAGCAATCTTTCAGTCATACCATACTCACACATGGCTTTTGGCAAACACCAAACGTGTTTTTTCTTTAAGCAATGGCTTTTTTCTGGCCACTCTTCCGTAAAGCCCAGCACTGTGGAGTGTACGGCTTAAAGTGGTCCTATGGACAGATACTCCAATCTCTGCTGTGGAGCTTTGCAGCTCCTTCAGGGTTATCTTTGGTGTCTTTGTTGCCTCTCGGATTAATGCCCTCCTTGCCTGGTCCGTGAGTTTTGGTGGGTGGCCCTCTCTTGGCAGGTTTGTTGTGGTGCCATATTCTTTCCATTTTTTAATAATGGATTTAATGCTGCTCTGTCGGATGCTCAAAGTTTCGGATATATTTTTATAACCCAACCCTGATCTGTACTTCTCCACAACTTTGTCCCTGACCTGTTTGGAGAACTCCTTGGTCTTCATGGTGCCGCTTGCTTGGTGGTGCCCCTTGCTTAGTGGCGTTGCAGACTCTGGGGCCTTTCAAAACAGGTGTATATATACACTGAGATCATGTGACACTTAAATAACTAATTATGTGACTTCTGAAGGTAATTGGTTGCACCAGATCTTATTTAGGGGCTTCATAGCAAAGGGGGTGAATAAATATGCACGCACCACTTTTCCGTTATTTATTTATTTGAATTTTTTGAAACAAGTTATTTTTTTTCATTTCACTTCACCAATTTGGACTATTTTGTGTATGTCCATTACATGAAATCCAAATAAAAGTATATTTAAATTACAGGTTGTAATGCAACAAAATAGGACAAACGCCAAGGGGGATGAATACTTTTGCAAGGCACTGTACGTCACATCACACATCGACATCCTTCCTTTTCTCTTCCATCAGCACTTCCCCATCATTTACACATAATGAAACTTAAAAATTACCCCAATCCCCCAACCAGTACTGAAGAGAACTATGGCTTGGAGGTAGGCATACTCCTAGGTTACAGAACTGTAAAAAACGAATGCACCCCGTTTCCTTCTCTTCTCGCTCTCCCTCCTTGCTGACAGCACCCAGCTACACTAAGAAGGTGTGAAAGTACAGAGGCACCTTTTCTTTAGTTTTTCCATCAGACACCAGCGCAAGAGGAAGCAGCCAACAGTCATGGTCATCTTGACTCATCTTTCTCGGAGTGTGATAGAAATCTACCCAGTCCGCATGTTGTCTCAGCGGTCCTTTAAAACCATCCAGAACCTCCCAGCTGGCCACATACACAACCACACCAGAACCGCACCGCCGCGAGACTGGTCACCTTAATAAGCTGCAGGGACACATACTTTTTTTGATCCACAGAACAAGTCGTCATGTTACTGCATAAGTGTCACCGTGTGCATGTTTAGACCAATGGTCGCGTTCCAGACAATCTTTAAAGCAGTCGCACTGTATCATATTGATGCGGTTACTGACATGTTAAACACTTGGCCAAGCCCGGGTGGGCGGTGTGAGATGATTTGGTGCACGGTCGTTTTGCAGACGCTCTGGAACGTGGCCAATGATATCAGTGAGTTGCATCATTCTTTCATGAAAATAACCCATAATGAACCTCAGAAGCTCCTCTCTTCTCCCCCACTCACATTTACATTTTAGTCATTTAGCAGACGCTCTTATTCAGAGCGACTTACAGGAGCAATTAGGGTTTAAGTGCCTTGCTTAAAGGGCACATCGACAGATTTTTCACCTAGTCGGCTCGGAGATTAGAACCAGCGACCTTTCGGTTACTGGCACAACGCTCTTACCCACTAAGCTACCTGCCACTCCCGTCCCCTACTCACCAGGGCTGAAGAGGATGATGGCTTTGAGGTAGGCATATTCATAGGAGTCAGGGGACAGCTTGGCCATGCTGTTACAGAACTCCTGCATCCTCCAGATGTGTTCCATCACCAGCTTCACTCTCTCTGGGGACAGCTTCTCTGTAGGGACCAAGATGAGAGTTAACTAAATATGAGAATACATGCCGCTTTGTAGACACTTTTTTTTTTTGTTGTTGTTGCGATTCATCTTTTATTTAGCGATAATAATCGTCAGCAAACATAAATACAAAATGAAGTTACAACCCCCCCGTCCTCCCCCCAATCCCAATCCCACCCCACCGAGGACCTAAAAGCATCTGCTGGCAATTATTGTGATTAATATGTTTTCATTTTTACCATCACCTCCTGTACCATCTTGTAGGCTGGTCTGAAGGTGGTTGATGATGGCAGCCAGGATGGTGGCAACATTCATGACATTGGAGCACTGAGCCAGACCCAGAGCAAACAGCTCGTTCCAACACGCCTTCATCAGGTTAATGTCGTTATCCTGACCACTGGGAGAGAGAAATAAAGAGGATTTATTAGATAAATAAATATATATTTAATATGATAATGTATGATTTAGCATTTTATTTGATAATTTAATGGAATTGATACAATCCCAGTGGATACACTATTTTAAAATCATTCAGGATAACATATTATAAAATTTATCTGCATTTTGATTCACTGGCTTTGGTCAGTAGGCAGGATATACAGGCCAGCTTACAAATACATTAGATACCTGAATGTAGATTTATAGAAACACAGCGGTACGCATGTAGCTAGGTACTCACCCCAAGGCTTGGAAGGCAGGTATGGAGCGTGCCCAGTGCATGGACAGGAAGAGGAGCCGCGAGGCTGACTCACAGATGTAGTTCACATTGAGGTACTCAGGCATGGGCAAAGGCATCATCAGCTAGAGAGAGAGAAAGAGAAAAAGAGAGAGAGAGAAAAAGAGAGAGAGAGCGAGAGCGAGAAAAAGAGAGAGAAAGAGAGACAGAGAGAGAGAGACAGAGAGAGAGAGAGAAAAAGAAAGAGAGAGACAGAGAGAGAGAGAGAGAGACAGAGAGAGAGACAGTGAGAGAGAGAGACAGAGACAGAGAGAGAGAGAGATTTGAGCAGTTTATAAACACCATTATCCTATCACTACTCCAACCATTCCAAACATGTTAAACAAGAGGTTGAGTGAGAGAGAGAGACGTCATGACTTGAGGGAGAACAAATGGGCCTAGATATCATTAGAGACAAGTCTGAAAGGTGATTACTTTATTAATCCTGGCTTAGTCCCTCTTGAATCACTCTTTTTATGACACACTGAGAATAAGTCTACCTTTCTTCAAGATAATGAACTTTCAATCAGGTGTTATGGGTAAGCCCCTGTTCCTTTGAGAGGGGCTGTGTCCCAACTGGCTCTATTCCCTTTATAGTGCACTACTTTTGACCCGGGCCAATTGGGCTCTGGTCAAAAGTAGTGCACTATATAGGGAATAGGGTGCCATTTGGGATGCAATCCGGGTGTTACGGGCGATGGCCCAAGACCCTCACCTTGAAGGGGACGTGGCTGTCTGAGAGTAGAGGCCCCTGCAGCTCCACCACCGGGCCAGACTGGTCTCCTGACATCAGCTGCATGGTGGCCTCCAGAGAGTCTCCTGCTGAGCCGTCCCCAGGGTTCATTGCCTTGGCCAGTGTGTCAAAAGCTCTGGGGAGGTGGGGCAGACACAATGG
Organism: Coregonus lavaretus; assembly: GCF_964263955.1. Lineage (NCBI taxonomy): Eukaryota > Metazoa > Chordata > Actinopteri > Salmoniformes > Salmonidae > Coregonus > Coregonus lavaretus. The sequence continues at coordinate 52,120 of NW_028164876.1, forward strand.
ACAGGTCAGTTCACGAACTAGGATCCTTAATCCCTAAGAGGGCTCCACCATCTCATATAGTCTTTTCCGGGAACATGATTGGTCCAAACCCATCTCCTCGCCTACTTCCCAACCGTTCCCTCCCCTCAGACGTTCTTCTTCAATACATTTTGAGAAGGAGGTGAGGAGAGAGAGATGAAGATGAGATGAATGGATAAAAGAACATATCTTATCATTCTGCTGTTCCAAGTGATGAACAAACAGTGCCTAAGAGAAAACAAGCTTGACAGTAAGGTTACTACGATGGCAAATCTCAAACCAGCGAGTCTTGCGCAACCTAATTAAGCATGCGCACACACACACAACTCCAGCAAGTCAACAAACTAGGAACCTTTAAAGGCCAATTCCACCACTTTCCAACCTTGCGTTCATTAGCTCCAGCACAATACCAGCGTCTACATCTGTGAAAACTGCGCATTTCTACATTTTGTAGGAAAAAAATATTAAAAGTTAAAAAGGTTCTACCCAATGAGTTAAAACATTTTTTAAAAGTGATTTTCAAACACTATGAGATTTGCGGTGATGTGGGGAGCAAGAAAATACCCTCCCTCTGGTTAAAACTCATGGCAGGTTTTGAGTTTAAAAAAAATCAACTTCATCCTATGCTGTGATGTCACAGAGAATCATTTTTTATGACCTTTCTTCTTAACCACAAATCATAGAAACACGCTGTTTTCACACACACACACATATATACATATATACATATATATATACATATACACATAGACACTGGTTTGGTGCTGGAGATAATGAATATGAGCTTTGATTGTCATGGCCATAGAGATTCTATTAAAATTACTAGATGGGCTATGTCATAAACCCAAAAGTTCCATAATGGGACCAAAATGGCAGCCATCTTGTTCAGGGAGAAATCCAAAACCAGTCTAATTAGAATGTATGTCAGTAGAGGCATAGGTGATGCATTTCCTGCTTTCACTTATGCAGGAAAATAAAACACAGGTATGTGAGGTATTAGAAATGGTGTAATGGAATTATAGTCAACCTAAAATATTGTCAATAAATTATAAATATAGTTTATACAGGTTTTATATAATAGCCTCTAAAATATATGTAAACAGACCACAAATGTCTCAGATTTTGTTTTCTTGGAATGCTGAGAGTGCTATTATATGATACAATATCATTACTTGTTGCATTTACAACTTGTCTAAGTCCTATCATCAACTGATTTGAGACAGTGTATGGCTGTGGATTGACTGCATTGTTTGAATGTAATGTTGGCATATTGGCAGTTAATTTGAAAAATTGATGGGATCATTCCTCTAAAACTGTCTGGCTTGCTAGCTAACAAACATACAGTGCAGATAAATTATTCACATTCGTTGTTTTACAAAATATCTTATCACAGCACTGGCAAACCATGGTTGACCAACTCCCTGACCAACATGGCTGACCTTTATCCCACCATAAGAAGGTTCATGTCCATTCTAGTATTCTAATTCTATGGTCATGGCTTTCATTTTGAAAAGCTGAGGTTCAGCAGAAAGTGATGAAGACATACTCTTGGATGGGAAAATCACAAACCTGGGAGTAATCTAATTAACCAAGGCAGGAACACAAGAACCACATGGCCCTTGGCTCGAAAGATTCAATTTGAGCCCCATGATATACAGAACCCCTAAGATCCTTCTGATACACTCAGAACATCTAATACACCTATTGGTTAAAAAGATCAGTAAGGCTATTAGCCAATAAATGTAGCATAATGATCTTACACATTTTACTGTCCAATAGCTGTATTGGGTCATTGACCTTTTAGGCTATATTAACATTTTATAAAAAAAGTGTATCATAAAAATAAATAATCCTGTATGAAAGCTCTCCTCACCGGGTGATGTCACTGGCAGTCTGTTCGTCTCCTTGGAGATCCGTCATGGAGCTGTCTCCATTGCTAAGGGTGTCGTCCGCGCCCATCAGGTCATTGCCGTCGGTAACGTCGTTCATCTCCCGGGCCTTGTTCAGGTGGGCCAGTGACGTCACTACGTTGGCCAGCGTGCTCAGGTCGCCCTGACACGGGTCATTCTACGGAGGAGCACAAGGGACAATCAAGCACCATTATTAATAAATCGGAAAAAATCTCAATCCTCATCTCTAAGGTTATTACAGACTGGTATAATTGCTACTTTATCCATTTCAGCTTCATGATTTTACGATTTAATTGCTGGATGTTGTAAATGTCGCCCTGACAAGGCAGATCATTCTACAGAGGGGCACAGAGGATATTGTCCATCACACATGTTGTAAAAAACAAACAAAAAAACAAAAACAAAAAAACATATGTTGTATTAGAGACTGTGTAGGAGGTTCTTGAGGGAGCCAGGTCAGAATGACATATCAGCAACAGAATGCTATATTCTAAAGAATGTTCTGTAGAATCTGTTTCGGAAATGTTGCAAATAACACAGATGCCAATGAACAATGCACACAAAGCTATCTATTAATGAATGTTAATTACGTGATCTTTATTGACAATGGCAACTTTGTTATTTGCACACGTTTTCAGATCAGATTTTAAAAGAACATCTTCTTGATAATATACCATCCCTTAGCACAGTATTTCCCAACCCTGGTCCTCCAGTTCCCCCAACAGTATTTCCCAACCCTGGTCCTCCAGTATCCCCAACAGTGTTTCCCAACCCTGGTCCTCCAGTATCCCCAACTGTGTTTCCCAACCCTGGTCCTCCAGTATCCCCAACAGTACACCGTTTTGTTGTAGCCCTGGTCAAGCACACCTCATTCAACTCAATGAGGGCTTGATGATTAGTTGACAAGTTGAATCAGGTGTACTTGTCCAGGGTTACAATAAACATGTGTACTGTTGGGGGTACTGGACGACCAGGGTTGGGAAACACAGCCTCAGCAATTACCAAATGAAAGCAAGCCATCTGTTGTGTGGTGCAGTTACTCACCGATTCAGGGGACGTGGGGACCAGGATGGTGTTCTCTAGCTTGGGGAAAGGCTGCTGGATGTTCAGGAGCATGCTCGACTCCAGCAAACTGGTTGACCTGCAAACACAAACACACTTCAATTCTTCCATCCAATCACAGAGATCTCAAATGGCAGTACAATTTTTTTTTGTCATTTAGCAGACACTCTTATCCAGAGCGACTTACAGTTAGTGAGTGCATACATTTTTTTTTTCATACTGGCCCCCCGTGGGAAACGAACCCACAACCCTGGCGTTGCAAGCGCCATGCTCTACCAACTGAGCTACACGGGACCTACAGTTGGTTAGTGAAACCAGGTGGTCCTCATTCCTTTTACGCTGTCCACATCTGCACTGATCTGAAGGGAAACAATCTGATCAGGTGAACCCCAGTCTAATCATGATCTACTACCACCAGATTGGTTTTCACCTGTCAAGTATTTTCCAAATCAGAGCACATGAAGGGGAGGAGAGACCTATTATGAACGATTTACACTGTGGTTAGAGTCTAGAGCAGAGGTCCCCAACTACATTCAGCCGCGGGTCGATTTCTCCTTGAGCGGATGGTCGGGGGACCGGAACATAATTACAAATAATGTGTACACTGCAAATTGACCGCAAGAAGCCCAAACAGATATAATATTTGACTAAAGCATAATCATTTCAAACGTTGTTTTTTGGCTCAGAAAATAACCCTTGCAAATAACTCTTGCATCAGGGCCTAAAATTAACATCCGCCACCTGCCAAACGCGGGTAGATTTTGGCATTGGCGGTAAAGAATGTCTAATTCACCAGCCACGTTGGCGTGGTAACACTCTGGGCTCTGCAGTGCAAGCGTTTAATAAAAATAGTCAATTATGGGTACAAGTGAGAGTTGTGATTTATAGCAAAATAAATGCTGCAGTAGCTGTTTTCAAAGTATTTCTGACATTTTGTTTCATATCTGGTAAAGCACAAAGAAATCTGAATTCTAACATTATAGCTATCCCACCTCGCGCAGCAACACTGCCTGTCTGGGGGGCAGTGAGCACTGTGAGTGCTGAAAGATTTGTTTTTCTTGGCTAATTACATTGTTTTGTTCACAAGCTAGGTTGCTTTTCAATGTTTGAGTTTGCTCCCACTGCTAGCTAAAACAGACATCATTGGCCTCTATGAATGACGTTCTAACGGGTACACATGACTCAAGTGGCCTTGTTACCAAGGTAACCTTAAAGGGGCAGCTAAACATTTTTGTCTGATATTTTTGTTAAAACACTCAGGTCACAGAATATTAAATTAAATCTAGCAATATACCACATTACTTCTTACTAGTAATACATTTCTTGTTTTAGAAACATTACTAAGCATGATCATCCATTTTCTTGTGTTTCTTTGTGTAATTATGGCAAAACATATTTTGGCAGGTAAAACATTGTAGTGGCTGGTAGATTTGTTATCTACCTGCCACAGTGGCTGTTATAAAACATGTTTTTGTTTTAGGCCCTGCCTGGCATAGAGAATGATAGAGGACTCTTCTTTTTATCTGTCTGTGAGCACACAGGCAGCGCCAATTTAGGCCATCTCCATTTTGAAGTAGCCAATGTTCTTCTTCTACTACTTCTACGAGTTGGTAAATAAACAAAGCATGCATACTGCCACCTGGAGTGTGTTGTATGAACAGGTATAAAGCCAAAGCTGGCCATTTACTGCCACCTGCAGTTATGGAATGTTGGCTCACGAGTTAAAATTAATTGTCTGATCCCTCCTGATGACCTGGGCCCCGTTTTTCAAAAGTTATCCATCTGGATTTCGCCAATAGGATTAAATGCATAGAAATAGAATGAATAGAACAGACTAATCATTGACTTGAATGGGGACACGCGTTCTACTCATTCTATGCACTTAATCCTATCCGATAGGCAAAATCCAGATAAATAACTTTTGAAAAACTGTGCCCTAGATGGAATTATCTCATAAACAATGGCGATGCATCCCACACAGAGCTAATGGAGGAGTATGCGCTACGTGCGTTTTGAGGCCGTGTTTGGTATGACCTCATGCGCTTATATTCAACCCAACTTCCTAATTGAAATGTATTGAGTTGGCTCTGTCATTTTATACTGCGTTGCTCAGTGTGAATGGGGCCCTTAAACCAGCTGCAGTAGCTGTAGTACCTGGCTTCTCTCCTTGCAGTACCTGGCTGTCTCCTTCTAGTACCTGGCTGTCTCCTTCTAGTACCTGGCTGTCTCCTTGCAGTACCTGGCTGACTCCTTGCAGTACCTGGCTGACTCCTTGCAGTACCTGGCTGACTCCTTGCAGTACCTGGCTGACTCCTTCTAGTACCTGGCTGACTCCTTCTAGTACCTGGCTGACTCCTTGCAGTACCTGGCTGACTCCTTGCAGTACCTGGCTGACTCCTTGCAGTACCTGGCTGACTCCTTGCAGTACCTGGCTGACTCCTTGCAGTACCTGGCTGACTCCTTGCAGTACCTGGCTGACTCCTTGCAGTACCTGGCTGACTCCTTGTAGTACCTGGCTGTCTCCTTGTAGTACCTGGCTGACTCCTTGTAGTACCTGGCTGACTCCTTGTAGTACCTGGCTGTCTCCTTGTCGGTGACGAAAGTGGGCATGGCAGCCAGAGGACTACACAGGTTCTTCCTGATGTAGATCTTCTCTGTAGACGCAGCACAGTTGATTGACTTCTCTCTAGAGACCTCCACCGGCTTCCTCTCACACTGAACAGCTACACAGAGAGAGAAGGGAGGGAGGGGTACACAGTTAAACCCTTCATCTGTTAATGTGCATTCTGGTTCAGAGATGGACTACATTGCAGTCAGACTGCGCAGAATCACTCATTTACAAATCACTTTCCATCCCAAATAACTACTCATTATGTGATCAAGATTCTGCACCTCAACCTTGCCCAAACGGATCCCCTCAAACATGTTGTCTAATAAGCAACTCAGGGCGTTGTGGAATACTGCAGATGTTGACACAAATAGAGGCGACATGATTCCTTGATTTACATGCTAGAGAAGCATGTTTGTTCAACATGATATATTCCTATGTGAACGTCAGTAAGTGATTTGGGGCAGGTCCTCACAGTCCTGTTTCATGCCCAGGACCATGCAGCGCTGCAGTCTGCAGTACTGGCAGCGGTTCCTGTGGTGCTTGTTGATGACACACTCTCCGGACCCCCGGCATGTATAAATCAGGTTCTTCCTGATGCTGCGCTTGAAGAATCCCTTACAGCCCTCACAGCTCACCGCGCCGTAGTGACGGCCTGGGGAAGGAGAAGGTGGGGGGGAGGGAACAGGGTCAGTCACACAAGGAGAAAAAGAGGGTGTGTGTGCGTGCTTGTACAAGTTCAACTGCATTTCCTTCCTACCTGAGGCTCTGTCTCCACACACCACACAGTACTCCACCACGGGCTTGGCAAGTGCCTGGTCTGACCCGTCTGTCACAAACTGGAAATACAACACACAAAAAACAAAACAGGCATTCATATCAGATGTCAAAGGTACTTTTAGGGCCTGTTTCCCTGACACAGATGAATCATAGTCCTGGACTAAATGCACTGCTAGTGCCATCTAGAGCGCTGCCTAATATGAATTTGAAAAGGGGTAACCCGATCCCTCAGCTGTATACCAAAACAAAATGGCGGGGCTGCAAGTTTGCAGAAAAAGTAATTCCAGATCGTAGCTTTAATCTGCGCTAAGGGAACCAGCCCTGTGACTAACAGCAATAGTCTAAGTATGTACAAAGTAAGACAAGACCAGGGGTGTCAAACTCATTCCATGGAGGGCCTAGTGTCTGCTGTCCAATTAAAACCTCTCTACACATGGGTATCGGACTATATGGATAGGGCTACATTGAAATGTTTCTTCTTTTTTATATTCTACAAAACTTTTTTTGGGGGCCTTGTTTTTTTCCTTTGTTTTTTATACAACAAAAACATAAATAGACAACATTTACATACATTTCCACAAACATGAATGACATCACACTTGCTCAGACCCACATGTTCCCACTGTATCCACACCCAATGTTGTTTCTAATGCTTGTAGGACTCTGCCCCATATGACTTCAGATTGTGTTATGTTGCTTTTATTTATTTATTTTACCAGGTAAGTTGACTTGAGAACACATTCTAATGTACAGCAACGACCTGGGGAATAGTTACAGGGGAGGATGAATGAGCCAATTGGAAGATGTTTGTCTACCAACGGAGCCCGTGTGGCACTTGCAACGCCAGGGTTGTGGGTTCGGTTCCCACGGGGGACCAGCACGAACAAATATGAAAATGTATGCACTCACTACTGTAAGTCGCTCTGGATAAGAGCATCTGCTAAATGACGTAAATGTAAAAATGTAAATGTCTGTAGATAAGATTTTTTCAATATTTAAATAATAAAAGCATTTGATTCTTCCATTCTCTTAACGTTAGAGTATCATTTAACTTCTAGTATTACATTGAAATGTTTCTTACAGAAGAAATAAGAAAAGCATAAGAAAAGTAGCAATTGAAAGTGAAGAGATTGGAGATGATGGGAAAATGATTATACCAAAAGGTGGGGACAACAGTTCAACTGACAGGACTGAATCCAAACATTACACTGTTCAACTGACAGGACTGAATCCAAACATTACACTGTTCAACTGACAGGACTGAATCCAAACATTACACTGTTCAACTGACAGGACTGAATCCAAACATTCCACTGTTCAACTGACAGGACTGAATCCAAACATTCCACTGTTCAACTGACAGGACTGAATCCAAACATTCCACTGTTCAACTGACAGGACTGAATCCAAACATTCCACTGTTCAACTGACAGGACTGAATTCAAACATTACACTGTTCAACTGACAGGACTGAATCCAAACATTCCACTGTTCAACTGACAGGACTGAATCCAAAACATTCCACTGTTCAACTGACAGGACTGAATCCAAACATTCCACTGTTCAACTGACAGGACTGAATCCAAACATTCCACTGTTCAACTGACAGGACTGAATCCAAACATTCCACTGTTCAACTGACAGGACTGAATCCAAACATTCCACTGTTCAACTGACAGGACTGAATCCAAACATTCCACTGTTCAACTGACAGGACTGAATCCAAACATTCCGATGTTGATTTTGTGCATTTTACTTTTACTCTACTTTTCGCCGCATTTGATGATAACGAAATCTGAAAATACTCCGGAAACGTTCAGTAACATGATAAGAATATTCCTGGGAAATGTGGGGTAGGGGCAACATAAGAGAAAAACAATGACATGGGTTTGAGGGAGATTAGTAACTGGTGTCTCTAAGTGGCCACACACACACACACACACACACACACACACACACACACACACACACACACACACACACACACACACACACACACCTCTCCAAAGTGTGCACAGTCCCTTCATAATTTCAATGCACTTTTATTATTTAAATTAGAGTCTTCAACTATAAGATTTTTTTATTTTTAGCTCACCTAGTTGTGGCGTTAAGGAACTAGAGCAAGCACACTTGTAGTTGTTTAGTTTGGAACACAACCCTGCATCCCCGCCATCACATAATGACTGTTTACGCAATCCAAAAACGGTCCATTATAAATCCCAATCTGGGTCATGTGGGCATCATTTGAAAGCGTGTTCTATTGCCAACATGACTAGCTAAGTTATAAAATCCAATCTTACAGTGTTAGGCTTTCATAGGGCAATTCAGAGAAAGATAATTTTGGTGCGCATAGAAAGGAGACATGTGTGCATTCAGGTGCATGTTCCACGGAAATGTTTCTTCACAATAGACAAACATAGGCTCATTCTGTATGACTCATAATACCCATAAAACCTAGCGGTCAAACAAGGAAATGGTTCCACCATTCATTTTTCCCATAGGAGATTTTAGAAACACTTAAAATAAGGGCTGTGTTTTGTGTAGGCTTACCCTGGCGTGACGTTTTGATAACCGTGTAAATCTCTCTAGGACAAGGTGATTTTTATCAAGGTATTTACCCCCCCAAAAATGAAATGCTAATTAGCCGCTAGTGTTGCTATCACAAAAAACTACAAATGCCATGAGGATCTGGACGAGACTGCCAAATTGAGGCAAAGGTAAGAATCTCTTGATTAACTATCTAATTTGAGCTAAATTTACTAATGAATAAATTGGCTAAATTTCTTTAAATTGACAATTCTGTGAACTGTCTTGTGCAAGTATTAAATTGACACAATACCTATTAGCAAAGGTGTCAGCTAGAGATGACGTGCAAGAGCTTGCAGGGATTTGTAGTCTTGCATGATGTCTATTTTGATGCTAATTAGCATTTTCAAATCTGAGCGTAAATAAAGCTGAATATATTGATAAAAGTCACCTTGTCCAAGACAGATTTACATGGTTATCAAAACATCACACCAGGGTAAGCCTATACAAAACACAACCCTTATTTTAAGTGTTTCCAAAACACCCTATGGGAAAAATGAATGGTGGAAAAACGATTGGAATCCTTTCCCTGTTTGACCGCTAGGTTTAATGGGTATTATGACACCTCCACTGTGGGGCTCTATGACGCCATGTCATCTTGTAACTCTACATCAAACAGTGATCATAAACATTGACACTGTGTATGACATGAGTTTTATAATATGGAAATGTGAAGTGCACATTTGGGCTCACGGGTGTTTGGCTTGCTTGTATGACATCAAAGCGATATTTATTTATTATATTCCTCAATGTCTCATCTTTCAAAATACATGGAGTCCTCTTAATTTACAGCATTTCCCTCACTGACAACAACACATGTGCAAAAGTTGCCCCTTACCAGGAGGGATGGGGGAAACTTCTTGTCGCATGCGGTGCTCTAGTTCAGACCGGCTGTCAGACAAAACCCAGACAGAGCTGTAACACGCAGAGCCAGAGCACTGACGTCATGTATAGCATCTTATTGTACAGCCGCTGCGGTCCAATTCAGGCGCTTATCAGTGCCCAAATCTGCAATTTTCAACCCGTATTCGGGTACGAGCGTAAAGGGCTACGACTTAAACAACCAGGTGAGTTCCTAACTAGTCAGTGACATTAATTGATCAATCAAGTACAAGGGACTTGTCAAAGGCTGTAGAAACTGCCCTCCATGGACTAGACTATCACTGGTGGTGCAGGCTGAGGCCTCTACCTGGATCTGCTGGCCAGCCAGGTCAGGAGAGGCAAACAGCAGCTGGTTGACCCCTGAACCGTCCGGGGCCGCCAGGATCACCTTGCCCGGGGACGAGGCCTCTTGCTTGGCTAGGATTACCTTGCCTGGCGTAGAGTAGTCTGCGTTAGCCAGGATAAACTGCTGCTTGCCACCAGAACCCTGCTCCAATGCCGTCACGATCTGGATCTTCTGGCCCGTCGACTGGTCCGTCACGATCTGGAAGGGAAGGGGAGGAGCCAAGTCAAATGAGAATCACAGAAATTAAATAAAAACACCACCAAGTAATATTGGGTTAGGATACTGTCTGAAGCTAATGTGCTCTGTTCAAGGATCAGGGGTTGGAACCAAAATCCATTTTTCATTCTGAACAGAAACACTATTTTTTTTTGTTCCGTTCCACTGTTCTGACCAGCTAAATAAAGTTCTGAACCAGTTCGAAACCAAAATCAATTACTTCACCAATCAGTGCGAATAGAGCAGGCAAGCTAGTTGTTTACATGCGTGATGGACAGACAAGTGTAACCTATGGCGCAAGACGCGACTGACATTTTGCGGGTGGGGAGAGCGAGAGAGGGTTGAGGAGGCTTGAAATACTGGGCATCTTGTTATGACATTATCTAAATTAGGTCCACATAATTACACCTAGGAGGAGCGGCTTCTATGGAGGAATGTCCTTTGAACTAGGTAGCTAACAAGCTTGCGGGTGCAGAGCGGCACCAGAATTTAAAATACATCTTACCTTACCAGATACTGGAATACGTTTTTGAGTGACAAAGGGAGGGCTTTGCATAGGCGCTCTGTTTTGCGTTTTTATGTGAGACTAGAAAAATGCCTGGAACGTAAAATAACGTTATTAACCGGTTCCCATGCTTTTAAAATGACGGTTCTGTTCCAGAACAGTATGGATCACTCTCGTTCCAGGTTCCGTTTCTGTTCCTTGAAAATGTCCATTATTATAGATAGATCTGTTCCCTGAACCGGTTCCAACCCCTGGTTAGGATACTGTCTGAAGCTAATATGCTCTGTTAAGGGTTGTCGAATGCTGAAGATAAACAGTATTCTGTTTATAGTGTCTTGTACCGTACCTTTCTAATGGAATCCAACCCTGAAGCTATTAGTTTTGCTATTTGCTAACCTTGAAGTCATATGAAGCTACTAGCCATGCATATGTTGACTCATAAAAGCCTTGACCTAGGGAGAAGAGATGCCATAGGAGTCTCCAGCCATGTCTCAGGGTCCCCGGTCCATTCCATTACCTGGATACGGTGTCCCATCATGCCACCATCAGCTGAGACCAGCTGAATCCTCTGAGTGTGTCCGTCCATGATGTCTGCTGCTCACATCAAAGCCCCATGAGGCACATCAAACTGCAGTAGAGGGAAGGAATGTTTCACACAGTTAGTCGTTACTCAAGGGTATGCATTCATAATCAATGATAAATATGTTGTGATCTGAGCAAGGTCTCAGTAGAGTCAAGGGTGAGAAAATCTGCATTGAAAGCTTTTTTTGTGCCCTGACATTAAAATGTGACAGTGAAACATGTTGAGGTGCCCATGTCCTAACTTCAGCTAGTTATCTACCTAGCTATAAAGAGTCAAATACAGGAAGCTACCTAGGAAGTTCATGGCTTATAATAATAATAACAATAATATAATATGCCATTTAGCAGACGCTTTTATCCAAAGCGACTTACAGTCATGCGTGCATACATTTTTACGTATGGGTGGTCCCGGGGACCGAACCCACTACCCTGGCGTTACAAGCACCATGCTCTACCAATTGAGCTACAGAGGACCACAATGTGGCTTCTTATGTGAGCAAACAGGATTGAGTTAAAGTAAATGCTGGGCAGCTAGCTAACTTTTGGGAGATGCAGGGTTATATGAGCAACCTGGTATATTATTGACATGTTAACTTGCTAACGTTAGTTAGCTAGCTAGTTACCTGTGGCGCACACCGTGCATGCAATGTCGCACGGCCTAGCGTGCTAAGTTAACGTTAGCTAGCTTCTGCATTTTTGGCCTTCTACGCCAAGTTGAGAAATATCACACAAAATGTAGCTTGTTGTACATAAATAGCCATGGTTGTAAGCACAACAAATACGCTCTGGTATAGTAGTTAATTAAAATCGATGCGGAAGATAAAGGTATTTATTTTCCTGTGGGTGAAAGGTCAACATTGAAGGGTTAAAGAACATTAGGGTTCAAGGCCCATAGAAGAACGCAGCGAGCGGCGGGACTACAGCGTTTGGCAACAAGGCTCAGATCGCACACATTTAGCTACAGAACATACATTTGCAACGACTTAACGTTATTGTTAGTCCGTCACAAAGCAACATTTAGCTAACTAGTTGTGTTCATACTTACAAACATTAGTTCCGGAAATCGAACCACCTAATTCGCGCTAGCTCGAAGATAGCTACTTAGCATCTGTTCACAGGAACACTCGCTACATAGCGAACACGTTTTAGCCAATAACTGGCACACGAATAGCGATTGTTTGATTTAATGACGTTTAGTCCCAAATAACACCGAGTATCCGTGTGGTTTTGATATAATCTCCTTACTTGCCGGTTTTGGTGCACTGTCTTGGTCCGGAACCGTTAGCTAAGGCTGCTAGCTACGTTAGCCAGTTAGCTAATGGCAGTTTCCCGTTAGGCTGCTGGCTTGGCATATGTATTCTTCCTCCTTGTGATACATGACGGAGCTGACCAACGCATCGTTTGATGTGAGCTTTTCGTGCACAATCCAGTTATCTTACCTGTTATTGTGCGGTTTTCTCGTATTGTGTGTCGATGTTTAATAAATTAATGTTATTTTTCTGTCTGCTGCAGCTTCAGGGAGGGTCAGAGTTCGTGACCTTTTTCCTCAAAACACGTTGTGATGCTCACGCGCAATAGCTTGCACACACGGTGCACGGTTAGACGGAAGGTCCGTGCTATCCAATGATGTGTATAAACCATGGATGACTGACAGGGGGCGCTGTATGATACGCGGTTCAATGTCAGCTGATTTATCTCACATGACGTACAGTTTCGGCTCACTGACCAGATTGCTAAAGGGAGAGGAAGCGAACGTTGGGGAAGGAAGATGAGGTGGAATCTGAATACAATGGCGGTAGAATCAAGGAGAATTGGAGTATTGTTCAAAATAATGGAAAACGGAGCAAAGTAGGGTACAGTGATGAGAATGACCCTTTATATCTAGTAGGAGGACGGTTTGTTAAAAAGGAGCAGCTGAGCAGAGTACCAATCTTGAAGAAACCATTTGAGTTATCTAAACTGGTGGATAGAGTGATGGGTAAAGTGAAGGCTGTGAGGATCACCAGAGTCTGGCTTGTTTAGATTTGTTGTGATTCTGCGGATCAGAAGGAACGTGTGTGTCTTAATCGATTTGATAAGTTTGAAGTGTTATGTGTGTGTCTCTTCGGAAACAGGGCACCCCTCAAGGGGGTTACATCTGGCGTTCGTGGGAAGTTGATTTGGAAGAGATTAAAAATATTCCTGGAGTGATTGAAACACGTCGGATGAATCGAGTGGTGAATGGGGGAAAAAGTGAAGAGTTTATCTGTTCTTTTGTTTTTTGAAATGGAGTCTCTCCCTAATGAAGTGCGGTTAGGGTATATTAACTACAGAGTTCGAGCATTTATCCCAAGACCAATGCAGTGTGGACATTGTAAAGCTTTTGGTCATGTAGAAAGTGTTTGCAGAAGGGAGAAGCCGAGATGTAGTACTCCTGAGTGGGGCAGTGGTCTAAGGCACTGCATCGCAGTGCTAACTGTGCCACTAGAGATCCTGGTTCGAATCCAGGCTCTTTCGCAGCCGGCCGCGACCGGGAGACTCATGGGCGGCGCACAATTGGCCCAGCGTCGTCCAGGGTAGGGGAGGGAATGGCCGGCAGGGATGTAGCTCAGTTGATAGAGCATGGCGTTTGCAACGCCAGGGTTGTGGGTTCGATTCCCACGGGGGGCCAGTATAAAAAAAAATATATTCACTAACTGTAAGTCGCTCTGGATAAGAGCGTCTGCTAAATGACTAAAATGTAAATGTACAAGATGTGGAAAAGATAATGTGTTATAAAAGTGAAGAAAATGTGACATGTAATTGTGGTGGGAATCATGAAGCCACGTCTTCTGAATGCCCCACAAGGGTAAAGGGAATGAGGTGGTCAAAGTCAGGGTTTGAATGTTACACCAGAAGAGTCCATGGTAGTGGATAGGCCTTCACTGCAGGCTGCAGGGGTTGTCTTACAACAAGAGGGTCCTGACATTTTTTAAAGGTTAAAATGGTGGACTTTATCGCAATGGTGATAAATGGCACTGCCAAGGTGGAGAAAAGATCTAGGAAGATATAAATCATTGTGATTGCGGCGGAGCGGTTCCTGGAGCTGAAAGATTTCACAGCAAAGGCATTACATGGAATATTAGCAAAAGCCTGAGAAGGGAGACGTGGAGAACTAAAAGAAGGAAGAAGTGGGAGTTTTGTTTGCTTTGGCAATGTGCTATTTTTATTAGGGTGGATTGTTAGTATCACTAAAGTATGGATTTTATTTATTTTTTGGTTTCAAACCGTCCAGTTGGTGGCGGCAATACAACTTTTGGATGTAGTCTGCCATAAAACCCACAGAAGAAGAAGGGGGCGCTGTATTGAAGCCATCTTGGTGGTACTCAATTGTAAAAGATTTTGGAAGCTATAGAAAGGCATTTATTGATGTCTACTTCTAAATTGTATTATGTGAGCTAAACGAAAATGAAAAAATAACATTTTCCTTTAAGTATTTTTTTTAGAATACTAATGTTACTGTCCCCACTACAACAACAACAAATACTTAAATACATTTGAACTTACAATATCAATACGTTGTTATGCCATTGGTCATGCTTGCAGATGGGTGAGATCACAAATGTCAATTCTAACCAGTCTGATATTGGCATGTAAGTGGTAGGTCATGTTCTGAAATACTGTATATGTGTACGAGTTCACTATGTACATATCCTGATGTGTGTGTGATATATATATGTGTGTGTATGTGTATATATGTATGTGTGTGTATATACACTGCCGTTCTTAAGTTTGGGGTCACTTAGAAATGTCCTTGTTTTCAAAAGAAAAGCAATTTTTTTTGTCCATTAAAATAACATCAAATTGATCAGAAATACAGTGTAGACATTGTTAATGTTGTAAATGGCTATTGTAGCTGGAAACGGCTGATTTTTGTATGGAATATCTACATAGGCATACAGAGGCCCATTATCAGCAACCATCAGTCCTGTGTTCCATACATTAGTGTCTAGTTTGAGAAACAAGAAGCCATATCTCAGACTGGCCAATAAAAATAAAAGATTAAGATGGGCAGTCTGAGATATGGCTTTTTCTTTGCAACTCTGCCTAGAAGGTCAGCATCCCGGAGTCGCCTCTTCACTGTTGACGTTGAGACTGGTGTTTTGCGGGTACTATTTAATGAAGCTGTTTAATAAATTAATGTTATTTTTCTGTCTGCTGCAGCTTCAGGGAGGGTCAGAGTTCGTGACCTTTTTCCTCAAAACACGTTGTGATGCTCACGCGCAATAGCTTGCACACACGGGCACGGTTAGACGGAAGGTCCGTGCTATCCAATGATGTGTATAAACCATGGATGACTGACAGGGGGCGCTGTATGATACGCGGTGCAATGTCAGCTGATTTATCTCACATGACGTACAGTTTCGGCTCACTGACCAGATTGCTAGAGGGAGAGGAAGCGAACGTTGGGGAAGGAAGATGAAGTAGAATCTGAATACAATGGTGGTAGAATCAAGGAGTATTGTTCAAAATAATGGAAAACGGAGCAAAGTAGGGTACAGTGATAAATGACCCTTCGTATCAAGTAGGAGGACGGTTTGTTAAAAAGGAGCAGCTGAGCAGAGTACCAATCTTAAAGAAACCATTTGAGTTATCTAAACTGGTGGATAGAGTGATGGGTAAAGTGAAGGCTGTGAGGATCACTAGAGGCTGGCTTGTTTAGATTTTTTGTGATTCTGCGGATCAGAAGGAACGTGTGTGTCTTAATCGATTTGATAAGTTTTAAGTGTTGTGTGTGTGTGTGTGTCTCTTCGGAACAGGGCACCCCTCAAGGGGGTTACATCTGGCGTTCGTGGGAAGTTGATTTGGAAGAGATGAGAAATATTCCTGGAGTGATTATAACACGTCGGATGAATCGAGTGGTGAAAAAGTGGGAGTTTTGTTTGCTTTGGCAATGTACTATTTTGATTGAAGGTCCTCAAGAACACAAACTGAGCAATCAGGGGAGAAGGGCCTTGGTCAGGGAGGGGACCAAGAACCCAATGGTCAATCTGACAGAGCTCCAGAGTTCCTCTGTGGAGATGGGAGAACCTTCCAGAAGGACAACCATCTCTGCAGCACTCCACCAATCAGGCCTTTATGGTAGAGTGGCCACTCCTCAGTAAAAGGCACATGACAGCCCGCTTGGAGTTTGCCAAAAGGCACCTAAAGGACTCTCAGACCATGAGAAACAAGATTATCTGGTCTGATGAAACCAAGATTGAACTCTTTGGCCTGAATGCCAAGCGTCACGTCTGGAGGAAACCTGGCACCATCCCTACGGTGCAGCATCATGCTGTGGGGATGTTTTTCAGCGGCAGGGACTGGGAGACTAGTCAAGATGGAGGGAAAGATGAAAGGAGAACCCCAGCAGGTAGAGAATGGTGATGGCGAGGATGATGGGGGCAAGCAGAGGAGAGACATAGATGAGACAGATATTTCACCGGATGTATACGTGTGAAGCATCCAGTTGGCGTTTCCACTCACTACCAAAGACGGTGGTGAGAGGAAGTGGGAGAAGATGGAGTGAGATGGTTTTTGGCTGACATTTTTCAAAATTTTCTCATCGATGAAACATTTGACCTCCATACAGTTTTCTGTTTCCAAAATTAGAATCTGTAACAAACAGAGTAGGCATTCCCTAACGGAAATATGCAAATAAAGCCCAGTTGCCGGCAAGTGACGAATCACAAATCTACAGCCATCAACATACTGTTGTCCTGCACATCTCATGTGCTTCCTTGTGTCTATCGTCAGAATAAACACCAACAACTGGGCTCGCTGGCTGGACAGTCCTTTCTTTAAAAACACAAGGCAAGAGAGTTACGAAGTAAGATCACAGCTGTTACACTGGTACCGAGACCAGTCTTCTTGTCTTCGCTGGACAGGTGTTACACTATCACGAATCCTTGGGACATCCCTACCCCATGTTCATGGCTAGAAGGGATCCAGGTTTTGTCAAATTTACATCAGATTTGACCTTTCATACAGTGGAGGCTCCTCAGAGGAGGAAGGGGAGGACCATCCTAAGTGAATTTAAAAAAATAGAAACTGAAACATAATAAAACAAATATTTGTTAGATAAAACTATACTAAATATATTCACGTCACCAAATAATTGATTACAACACACTGTTTTGCAATGGTCTACAGTAGCCTCAGCACTCTCTGGGGTAGCACCATGGTGTAGCCGGAGGACAGCTAGTTTCCGTCCTCCTCTGGGTACATTGACTTCAATATAAAACCTAGGAGGCTCATGGTTCTCACTAGAGGTCTTCATGGATCCACCTGTACCCAAGACCCGATCCGGGACCTGAGCGTGTCCAGATCCAGAATTCTAAATATGTGTCACGGGTCTGGGTTGGATCTGATATGATTGTCTTGGGTATGTGAAATTTTAACTGACTTGTCTGAAAGGGCCCGTACAGACCCGAATGCAACTGACAGAATTAAATGTTAAAGGAGAAGGATAGGCTACAACGACCAAGAGCCAACAGGTAGGCAGGTTGCTACTTAATATTCTGAATGGAGTTGTTATTTGTAACTGTAGGATGACAAAGCGCACAGAAGCCTCAGTTAGCCTAGCTAGCTGCTTAACTAGCTTCTCCCGGTTTGATGCAGTCCAACAGGTACTACGTAATTATATTCGATGATAAATAAAATATCCTAGCTATGGCAGCTATTAGTCTACTATAGCACGAGTTGGCTTTGTCGGTTGCTGTCTCTCATCTCTCCCTCCCTCCATCCCATGTCACTCGCTCACAGTACGACCTCTCACGCTTTATCAGCTCCGGTTAATAAAGTAGCTTAAAAAAAATACTTTCCTGCTGCTTCTCTCACTCTGATTGGACCGGGTCTGGATCCGACCAGGTCTATATGGAACGGGTCTAGTTGTCCTCGGGTCCGTTCAGAACGGGTCTCTATATTTTTATTTATTTATTCATCCATATCGGGTCCAGGTGGGATAGCCCCAGGTCCATTTAGGAACGAGTCCAACTTTATGGACCCGTGAAGACCTATAGTTATCACCCCCTTCAATAGACTTACACAGTAATTATGACGACTTCCAGAGGATGTCCTCCAACCTATCAGAGCTCTTGCAGTATGAACTGACATGTTGTCCACCCAATCAAAGGATCAGATAATTAATCTAGTACTGAAAGCATAAGCTACAGCTAGCTAGCACTGCAGTGAGTAGTTGACTCAAATTAATTTCTTCAAAAATAAAGGAGATGCAAGACGGAGCGAGCGAGCGAGCTATATTTCGTTGTATTCTTTTCACTTTCACTTACTCAGCTAGCGAATGCAGATAGCTAGTTTAGCCTACTCAAACAGAGAGGGATGCTATGTTAGCTAGCTGGCTAAGGCTATCCAACACTGGAACTCTTCCAAGTCAAGGTAAGCTTTTGGTTTGATTAATTTATTACCTCCGGGCCCCACCAGTGTAACTGTTAAACTGCTTGCTGTACACTGTACTGCATGATTGTAGCGGGTTTACTAACGCGTTAGTTTTAGTAGCTATGTTGACTATGACTTTAGCTAATTATGGTGACAACGATGTAGGCTGTGTGTAGCGGTTATGGTATGAAGTCTTGGCTTGGAAAAGTTTTTTGTGCCTGGTCACAGACAGCTGTTGTGTTGTGCACTGAAGTCCACAAGCAAAGGAAAAAGGTGAGAGGACGACAACTGTTCAAAGTAATGGGCAATCATAGAGATTATTCAGACCTTGATATTAATCACTTAGGCCACCAACTGCAGTATCCTTCCCACATTTTGAGATCTCTGAGATTTTCTTTAAACCAATCAAATAGCCTAGTTTGAACCGTCGGAAAAAACAAGACAGGAATTCTGTCCCAGGCCCACAATTCTGTCCCATTCTAGCCTACTGTTTTTCTTTTTTGGGGGGTGGGGTAGATCAGCTTGTATAATGCAGATAGATTGTAACTTCCATCAATGTAATTTTCTGCATCACTTCCAATCCCCCATATGGTTTTTTTCTCTCGCAAATATATATATATATATACAGTGGGGAAAAAAAGTATTTAGTCAGCCACCAATTGTGCAAGTTCTCCCACTTAAAAAGATGAGAGAGGCCTGTAATTTTCATCATAGGTACACGTCAACTATGACAGACAAAATGAGAAAAAGATATCCAGAAAATCACAATGTAGGATTTTTAATGAATTTATTTGCAAATTATGGTGGAAAATAAGTATTTGGTCAATAACAAAAGTTTCGCAATACTTTGTTATATACCCTTTGTTGGCAATGACACAGGTCAAACGTTTTCTGTAAGTCTTCACAAGGTTTTCACACACTGTTGCTGGTATTTTGGCCCATTCCTCCGTGCAGATCTTCTCTAGAGCAGTGATGTTTTGGGGCTGTCGCTGGGCAACACAGACTTTCAACTCCCTCCAAAGATTTTCTATGGGGTTGAGATCTGGAGACTGGCTAGGCCACTCCAGGACCTTGAAATGCTTCTTACGAATCCACTCCTTCATTGCCCGGGCGGTGTGTTTGGGATCATTGTCATGCTGAAAGACCCAGTCACGTTTCATCTTCAATGCCCTTGCTGATGGAAGGAGGTTTTCACTCAAAATCTCACGATACATGGACCCATTCATTCTTTCCTTTACACGGATCAGTCGTCCTGGTCCCTTTGCAGAAAAACAGCCCCAAAGCATGATGTTTCCACCCCCATGCTTCACAGTAGGTATGGTGTTCTTTGGATGCAACTCAGCATTCTTTGTCCTCCAAACACGACGAGTTGAGTTTTTACCAAAAAGTTATATTTTGGTTTCATTTGACCATATGACATTCTCCCAATCCTCTTCTGGATCATCCAAATGCACTCTAGCAAACTTCAGACGGGCCTGGACATGTACTGGCTTAAGCAGGGGGACACGTCTGGCACTGCAGGATTTGAGTCCCTGGCGGCATAGTGTGTTACTGATGGTAGGCTTTGTTACTTTGGTCCCAGCTCTCTGCAGGTCATTCACTAGGTCCCCCCGTGTGGTTCTGGGATTTTTGCTCACCGTTCTTGTGATCATTTTGACCCCACGGGGTGAGATCTTGCGTGGAGTCCCAGATCGAGGGAGATTATCAGTGGTCTTGTATGTCTTCCATTTCCTAATAATTGCTCCCACAGTTGATTTCTTCAAACCAAGCTGCTTACCTATTTCGGATTCAGTCTTCCCAGCCTGGTGCAGGTCTACAATTTTGTTTCTGGTGTCCTTTGACAGCTCTTTGGTCTTGGCCATAGTGGAGTTTGGAGTGTGACTGTTTGAGGTTGTGGACAGGTGTCTTTTATACTGATAACAAGTTCAAACAGGTGCCATTAATACAGGTAACGAGTGGAGGACAGAGGAGCCTCTTAAAGAAGAAGTTACAGGTATGTGAGAGCCAGAAATCTTGCTTGTTTGTAGGTGACGAAATACTTATTTTCCACCATAATTTGCAAATAAATTCATTAAAAATCCTACAATGTGATTTTCTGGATTTTTTCTCCTCAATTTGTCTGTCATAGTTGACGTGTACCTATGATGAAAATTACAGGCCTCTCTCATCTTTTTAAGTGGGAGAACTTGCACAATTGGTGGCTGACTAAATACTTTTTTTCGCCACTGTATACAGTGGGGAGAACAAGTATTTGATACACTGCCGATTTTGCAGGTTTTCCTACTTACAAAGCATTTAGAGGTCTGTAATTTTTATCATAGGTACACTTCAACTGTGAGAGACGGAATATAAAACAAAAATCCAGAAAATCACATTGTATGATTTTTAAGTAATTAATTTGCATTTTATTGCATGACATAAGTATTTGATCACCTACCAACCAGTAAGAATTCCGGCTCTCACAGACCTGTTAGTTTTTCTTTAAGAAGCCCTCCTGTTCTCCACTCATTACCTGTATTAACTGCACCTGTTTGAACTCGTTACCTGTATAAAAGACACCTGTCCACGCACTCAATCAAACAGACTCCAACCTCTCCACAATGGCCAAGACCAGAGAGCTGTGTAAGGACATCAGGGATAAAATCGTAGACCTGCACAAGGCTGGGATGGGCTACAGGACAATAGGCAAGCAGCTTGGTGAGAAAGCAA
Source organism: Coregonus lavaretus (assembly GCF_964263955.1). Lineage (NCBI taxonomy): Eukaryota > Metazoa > Chordata > Actinopteri > Salmoniformes > Salmonidae > Coregonus > Coregonus lavaretus. Next base: position 73,719 of record NW_028164876.1, read on the forward strand.
CAACTGTTGGCGCAATTATTAGAAAATGGAAGAAGTTCAAGATGACGGTCAATCACCCTCGGTCTGGGGCTCCATGCAAGATCTCACTTCGTGGGGCATCAATGATCATGAGGAAGGTGAGGGATCAGCCCAGAACTACACGGCAGGACCTGGTCAATGACCTGAAGAGAGCTGGGACCACAGTCTCAAAGAAAACCATTAGTAACACACTACGCCGTCATGGATTAAAGTCCTGCAGTGCACACAAGGTCCCCCTGCTCAAGCCAGCGCATGTCCAGGCCTGTCTGAAGTTTGCCAATGACCATCTGGATGATCCAGAGGAGGAATGGGAGAAGGTCATGTGGTCTGATGAGACAAAAATAGAGCTTTTTGGTCTAAACTCCACTCGCCGTGTTTGGAGGAAGAAGGAGGATGAGTACAACCCCAAGAATACCATCCCAACCGTGAAGCATGGAGGTGGAAACATCATTCTTTGGAGATGCTTTTCTGCAAAGGGGACAGGACGACTGCACCGTATTGAGGGGAGGATGGATGGGGCCATGTATCGCGAGATCTTGGCCAACAACCTCCTTCCCTCAGTAAGAGCATTGAAGATGGATCGTGGCTGGGTCTTCCAGCATGACAACGACCCGAAACACACAGCCAGGGCAACTAAGGTGTGGCTCCGTAAGAAGCATCTCAAGGTCCTGGAGTGGCCTAGCCAGTCTCCAGACCTGAACCCAATAGAAAATCTTTGGAGGGAGCTGAAAGTCCGTATTGCCCAGCGACAGCCCCGAAACCTGAAGGATCTGGAGACGGTCTGTATGGAGGAGTGGGCCAAAATCCCTGCTGCAGTGTGTGCAAACCTGGTCAAGACCTACAGGAAACGTATGATCTCTGTAATTGCAAACAAAGGTTTCTGTACCAAATATTAAGTTCTGCTTTTCTGATGTATCAAATACTTATGTCATGCAATAAAATGCAAATTAATTACTTAAAAATCATACAATGTGATTTTCTGGATTTTTGTTTTAGATTCAGTCTCTCACAGTTGAAGTGTACCTATTATAAAAATTACAGACCTCTACATGCTTTGTAAGTAGGAAAACCTGCAAAATCGGCAGTGTATCAAATACTTGTTCTCCCCACTGTATATATGTGTGTATATAGACCTGACTGCCCTTGACCAGCACAAAAACATCCTGCGGCGTACTGCATTAGCATCGAATATCCCAGAGTATATCAATGATTTCTAATGGTAGGATGAAAACAGAGTACATCAATGATTTCTAATGGTAGGATGAAAACAGAGTATATCAATCTATTCTAATGGTAGGATGAAAACAACAGAGTATATCAATAATTTCTAATGGTAGGATGAAAACAACAAGTCATGTCGATGTCTGGCAATGGATATAGATCTCATTCCGTCAGTAGAGGATGCCTGGTTATTCTTTAAAAGTAATTTCCTCTCAATCTTAAATAAACATGCCCCATTCAAAAAATACAGAACTAAGAACAGATATAGCCCCTGGTTCTCCTCAGACTTGACTGCCCTTGACCAGCACAAGCATCAAATAGCCCCCGCGATATGCAACTTTTCAGGGAAGTTAGGAACCAATATACACAAGCAGTTAGGAAAGCAAAGGCTAGCTTTTTCAAACAGAAATTTGCATCCTGTAGCACTAACTCCAAAAAGTTTTGGGACACTGTAAAGTCCATGAAGAATAAGAGCACCTCCTCCCAGCTGCCCACTGCACTGAGGCTAGGAAACACTATCACCACCGATAAATCTACAATAATCGAGAATTTCAACAAGCATTTTGCTACGGCTGGCCATGCTTTCCACCTGGCTACCCCGGCCACCAGCTCTGCAACTTGCCCATGCCCCCCCCCCCCCCCCCACCCCCACCCCCACCCCCACCCCCCACTTCGCCTTCACACAAATTCAGACAGCTGATCTGGACCCCTACAAATAATAATAATAGGCCATTTAGCAGACGCTTTTATCCAAAGCGACTTACAGTCATGTGTGCATAAATTTTTACGTATGGGTGGTCCCGGGGATCGAACCCACTACCCTGGCGTTACAAGCGTCGTGCTCTACCAGCTGAGCTACAGAGGTCCACATCTGGGCTAAACAATCATCTAGACAATCATCTAGACAATCATCTAGACAAATCATCTGGGCTAGACAATCTGGACCCTTTCTTTCTAAAATTAGCAGCCGAAATTGTCGCAACCCCTATTACTAGCCTGTTCAACCTCTCTTTCGTAACGTCTGAGATCCCCAGTAATTGGAAAGCTGCCGCGGTCATCCGCCCCTTCAAAGGGGGTGACACGCTAGATCCAAAGTGTTACAGACCTATATCCATCCTGCCCTGCCTTTCGAAAGTTTTTGAAAGCCAAGTTAACAAACAGATCACCGACCATTTCGAATCCCACCGTACCTTCTCCGCTATGCAATCCGGTTTCTGAGCTGGTCATGGATGCACCTCAGCCATGCTCAAGATCCTAAACAATATTATAACCGCGATCGATAATAGACAGTACTGTGCAGCCGTCTTCATCGACCTGGCCAAGGCTTTCGACTCTGTCAACCACCGCATTCTTATTGGCAGACTAAATAGCCTTGGTTTCTCAAATGACTGTCTTACCAACTACTTCTCAGATAGAGTTCATTGTGTCAAATCGGAGGGCCTGTTGTCTGGACCTATGGCAGTCTCTATGGGGGTGCCACAGGGTTCAAATCTCGGGCCGACTCTTTTCTCTGTGTATATCAATGATGTCGCTCTTGCTGCTGGTGACTCTCAGATCCACCTCTACGCAGACGACACCATTTTGTATACATCTGGCCCTTCATTGGACACTGTGTTAACAAACGAGCTTCAATGCCATACAACACTCCTTCCGTAGCCTCCAACTGCTCTTAAACACTAGTAAAACTAAATGCATGCTCTTCAATCGAACGCTGCTGGCACCCGCCCACCCGACTAGAATCACTACTCTCGTCGGGACTGACCTAGAGTATGTGGACAACTACAAATACCTAGGTGTCTGGTTAGACTGTAAACTATCCTTCCAGACTCACATTAAGCATCTCCAATCCAAAGTAAAATCTAGAATCGGCTTCCTATTTCGCAACAAAGCCTCTTTCACTCATGCTGCCAAACATGCCCTCATTAAACTGACTATCCTACCGATCCTTGACTTCGGCGATGTCATTTACAAAATAGCCTCCAACACTCTACTCAGCAAATTGGATGTAGTCTATCACAGTGCCATCCGTTTTGTCACCAAAGCCCCATATACTACCCACCACTGTGACCTGTACGCTCTTGATGGCTGGTCCTCACTACATGTTCGTTGTCAAACCCACTGGCTCCAGGCCATCTATAAATCACTGCTAGGCAAATCCCCGCCTTATCTTAGCTGATTGGTCACCATAGCAACACCCACCCGTAGTATGCGCTCCAGCAGGTATATCTCACTGGTCATCCCCAAAGCCAGCATCTCCTTTGGCCGCCATTCCTTCCAGTTCTCTGCTGCTAATGACTGGAACGAACTGCAAAAATCTCTGAAGCTGGAGACTCTTATCTCCCTCACTAACTTTAAGCATCAGTTGTCAGAGCAGCTTACTGATCACTGCACCTGTACACAGCCCATCTGAAATTAGCCCACCCAACTACCTGTTATTTATTTTGCTCATTTGCACCCCAGTATCTCTATTTGCACATCATCTCTTGCACATCTATCATTCCAGTGTTAATACTAAATTGTAATTATTTTGTACTATGGCCTATTTATTGCCTTACCTCCATAACTTGCTACATTTGCACACACTGTAGATATATTGTCTGTTGTATTTTTGACTTTATGTTTTGTTTACCCCATATGTAACTCTGTGTTGTTGTTTTTTATCGCACTGCTTTGCTTTATCTTGGCCAGGTCGCAGTTGTAAATGAGAACTTGTTCTCAACTGGTTTACCTGTTTAAATAAAGGTGAGAAGAAAAATATATATATATACAGTGGAGAAAAAAAGTTTTTTTTTGCACCAATTGTGCAAGTTTTCCCACTTAAAAAGATGAGAGAGGCCTGTAATTTTCATCATAGGTACACGTCAACTATGACAGACAAAATGAGATTTTTTTCTCTCCAGAAAATCACATTGTAGGATTTTTAATGAATTTATTTGCAAATTATGGTGGAAAATAAGTATTTGGTCAAGAACAAAAGTTTCTCAATACTTTGTTATATACCCTTTGTTGGCAATGACACAGGTCAAACGTTTTCTGTAAGTCTTCACAAGGTTTTCACACACTGTTGCTGGTATTTTGGCCCATTCCTCCATGCAGATCTCCTCTAGAGCAGTGATGTTTTGGGGCTGTCGCTGGGCAACACAGACTTTCAACTCCCTCCAAAGATTTTCTATGGGGTTGAGATCTGGAGACTGGCTAGGCCACTCCAGGACCTTGAAATGCTTCTTACGAAGCCACTCCTTCGTTGCCCGGGAGGTGTGTTTGGGATCATTGTCATGCTGAAAGACCCAGCCACGTTTCATCTTCAATGCCCTTGCTGATGGAAGGAGGTTTTCACTCAAAATCTCACGATACATGGCCCCATTCATTCTTTCCTTTACACGGATCAGTCGTCCTGGTCCCTTTGCAGAAAAACAGCCCCAAAGCATGATGTTTCCACCCCCATGCTTCACAGTAGGTATGGTGTTCTTTGGATGCAACTCAGCATTCTTTGTCCTCCAAACACGACGAGTTGAGTTTTTACCAAAATGTTCTATTTTGGTTTCATCTGACCATATGACATTCTCCCAATCCTCTTCTGGATCATCCAAATGCACTCTAGCAAACTTCAGACGGGCCTGGACATGTACTGGCTTAAGCAGGGGGACACGTCTGGCACTGCAGGATTTGAGTCCCTGGCGGCGTAGTGTGTTACTGATGGTAGGCTTTGTTACTTTGGTCCCAGCTCTCTGCAGGTCATTCACTAGGTCCCCCCGTGTGGTTCTGGGATTTTTGCTCACCGTTCTTGTGATCATTTTGACCCCACAGGGTGAGATCTTGCGTGGAGCCCCAGATCGAGGGAGATTATCAGTGGTCTTGTATGTCTTCCATTTCCTAATAATTGCTCCCACAGTTGATTTCTTCAAACCAAGCTGCTTACCTATTGCAGATTCAGTCTTCCCAGCCTGGTGCAGATCTACAATTTTGTTTCTGGTGTCCTTTGACAGCTCTTTGGTCTTGGCCATAGTGGAGTTTGGAGTGTGACTGTTTGAGGTTGTGGACAGGTGTCTTTTATACTGATAACAAGTTCAAACAGTTGCCATTAATACAGGTAACGAGTGGAGGACAGAGGAGCCTCTTAAAGAAGAAGTTACAGGTCTGTGAGAGCCAGAAATCTTGCTTGTTTGTAGGTGACCAAATACTTATTTTCCACCATAATTTGCAAATAAATTCATTAAAAATCCTACAATGTGATTTTCTGGAGAAAAAAAATCTCAATTTGTCTGTCATAGTTGACGTGTACCTATGATGAAAATTACAGGCCTCTCTCATCTTTTTAAGTGGGAGAACTTGCACAATTGGTGGCTGACTAAATACTTTTTTCCCCCACTGTACATAGACTGACCAGGTGAATCCAGGTGAAAGCTATGATCCCTTATTGATGTCACTTGTAAAATCTACTTCAAATCAGAGTACAGTACCAGTCAAAAGTTTGGACACACCTACTCATTCAAGGGTTTTTCTTTATTTTACCAGTGTTATTTCATAGTTTTGATGTCTTCACTATTATTTCTACAATGTAGAAAATAGTAAAAATAAAGAAAAACCCTTAGGCCTCATTTTCCAGCTTATACATACTATATACATTTTATGGACACAGTCAATTTTACAATAATTCTATTTTGTTTGTTTTTACTTCTGAACTTCCTCTACCCTCAACCTCTCCGATCATTTTCATGATGTCCATCCGGTTTGCTTCTATATGCAATGTCTTTCTAACTGTGCTCTTTCACAAAAGCTCTCAACCTATATACTTATTATGGACACAGTATGCTTTACATTAGTTATCTTGTTATTAGTTGTTGTTAGTTGTTATTAGTCCCATCCTTCAGCTCCATTCAACACCTCCCATCTATCTCTTAACACCATCCATATTGGATTTCTATTTGCCATATATTTTTCAACTGTAATGTGATGTTTCACAAAAGTTCTGAACCCTTCTATTCTCATTGTTTCTACAGATTGTAAATTGAAAATAAACATTTTTGCTAAAAGTATTATTATATTATTGATCGATTGACTATGACTTTTCAGATCACCCAGTAGTGCTATCTGCAGTGTTAGCTCCAGGTAAATATTGCAATCCTTCAGCCATTCCTGGATCTGTGACCAAAAACAAACTACAAATGGACAGTACCAAATCAAATGATCGGGGCGGCAGGTAGCTTAGTGGGTAAGAGCGTTGTGCTAGTAACCGAAAGGTCGCTGGTTCTAATCCCCGAGCTGACTAGGGGAAAAATGTCGATGTGCCCTTTAAGCAAGGCACTTAACCCTAATTGCTCCTGTAAGTCGCTCTGGATAAGAGCGTCTGCTAAATGACTGAAATGTAATGATTCTGTCTTTTCGCAGCAAAATCTGCAGAGCTGGGAAGATTGTATCCCCCATATAAACAACGTTCTATTGGTAGCAAGAATTTTGTATAATAATTTAAATTGAAAAATTATAGTTTTTGAATCCGCCGTTGTTTTGCGTATCAGTTCATAAACACTATGCCATGGAATCGGTACGTCAAAAATCTCTTCCCAACTATTTTGCAATCTATATGGGACGGCTGTCAATCCTTTGGTCCTTAAATGAAACTGGTATACTTTTTTATTTATTACAATTTTCTTTAACCAATTATGTTCTTTAATGCAGGTCCGACAGACAAGTTCCTTACTTTTCCCCCCTTCCACTTTCCTCTTCCATTTTTGCGGTAATGCTGCAATTATTTGGTTGTAATTTTGGGTAGAGCAGACATTTCCATATGTTTTTGTTAGCTGCATGTGCGACATAACTCCACCAGTCCTACCTATGATATCATTTACGAGGATTATACCTTTTTCTTTTTTTTTTACATACTTCTTTGAAAAATATTGTTTATTAATTAGTATATTTGAGTTTAACCACAATATTTGTTGCATTATTTGTTCTGTCATTTCTGGAGGATTAAATTGAAATTGCAACCAACTTTCTATGGCTTGTTTTAGAAATTGTGATATTTGGGAGATGATTTCCTTTTCAAATAACTGAAAGTGAGAGGTTGTAATCTGAATAAAGGGGAAAAGGCCATTCTTGAACATGGGGTGAGACAATCTTACTAATTTGCTAGAGAACCAGTTTGGATTTAAGTATAACTTTTGTATGACTGAAGCTTTCAGTGATAGGTCTAATGCTTTAATATGTCATTTCTGTCCTCCGAATTCATATTCATTATATAAATAGGCCCGTTTAATTTTGTCTGGCTTGCCGTTCCAAATAAATGGAATATTTTTTTCTCATATAATTTAAAAAATGGTTCGCTAGGCGTAGGCAAGACCATAAGCAAATAGGTAAACTGGGATAATACTAAAGAGTTAATCATGGTGATCTTTCCACAAATTGACAGGTATTTACCTTTCCATGGTAGCAAGATCTTATCTATTTTTGCTAACTTATTGGAGAGTTATTGGAGTGAGATCATTTATTTCATTTGGGATATGTATTCAGAGTATATCCACATCACCATCAGACCATTTTATTGGTAAACTACATGGTAATGTAAAAATTGTATTTTTTAGTGATCCAATACGTAATATAGTATATCTATCATAATTTGGTTGTAATCCAGAGAGGTTAGAAAATGTATCTAGATCCTCTATGAGGCTGTGGATTCAAGTTGTGGATTTAAAAGAAAACATGAATCATCAGCGTACTATGACACCTTTGTTTTTAAGCCCTGGATTTCTAATCCCTTGATATTATTGTTGGATCTGATTTTAATAGCTAACATTTCGATGGCCACAATAAATAGATATGCCGATAGTGAACAACCTTGTTTCACTCCTCTTGACAGTTTAAAACTTTTGAAGAAATAGCCATTATTTACTATTTTACACCTAGGGTTACTATACATGATTTTAACCCATTTTATAAGAGATTCTCCAACATTGAAATGCTCCAGGCATTAATATATAAACTCCAGTCGTACTTTATCAAATGCCTTTTCAAAGTCTGCTATGAATAGTAGGCCTGGTTTCCCAGATTTTCATAGTGTTCTATTGTTTCCTGTACTTGCCTTATATTATCTCCAATGTATCGTCCATGTAAAAAACCTGTCTGATTAGAATTAATAATGTCCGACAATACCTTTTTAATTCTATGCGCTATACATTTTGCTAGAATGTTTGCATCACAACACTGAAGTGTAAGGGGCCTCCAATTTTTTACATGGACTGGATCTTTATATTTCCCACTTGTATCCTGTTTCAGTAATAGTGAAATCAGACCTACTAGCCTACTGTTGATGGCATAAGAGATGAGACAGCGAAATATGACAAAGGTGTTTATTAAAATAGGCACATAGTGCAGAAAAAGGGGTAATCAGATCAGTAAATATAAAATACATGTAAACTTGATTTATTTAAAATTCTATTTAAAATCAATATCCATGATAGCTAAATATTTAGAGTACAATAACAAGGATTGAGCGCTCTAGTGCCTAATAAAATAATATTGAGAGGTAAACTGTAGGGATTTGATTTCTTCATTACAGTCAGAACAAGTTCAAAGGCCCATGTGTTCATGAGTGAATTTCCCCTCACACACAACTGCATCAATGTTTTTCAGGTGCCGTAAACAAACAGACATGTCTGTTCTACTCAATGCAGTGTCTAAGATAAAGTTGTAATGGTGTGAATTATGCTCATGTTGTGTTTCTCCCTGATGACATAACTGCAATGGCATGCTGAAAAGAGGTCTTATGTATCAACAACATTCCATAGAACAAGTCCTGGGATAAAACAACACATTTATTTGACTGTTCTACATAATACATTAGCACGAGTTGATTAAAATAAGATATTCAAATCAACCTTAACGGCAAATACTAAAAATGCAGATGTTGTCAATGTATAGAGATTACTTGATCAACACCGGTAATGATACAATAACATGACTGTAACAAAACTCTACAGCTCTTATGTACAAGCCTCCAGGTCTGGCTGCACTGGAATTGGTAAAATAAGGCCAAATATTGTCTTCAACTAAGTAACTTTAGCACCTGGGTCGTTCCACGAAATAAGTGCCTTTTGCGTCTTTGATATTTTAAGTAGAAATTGTGCCCAAATATTGCATTTTTAAAGCCTGTTATATTAATTGAAGTGCCCTTTAATATAGACCACATGGAGAATTCAATAAATCATATTTTTCATATAAATAAAAATATTTGCTAAAGTGCCAAAAATGCAGCATTTTGACATGTCCCTCCGTGCACCCTCTGTGACTTCTAGGAAGATTTTAAAGAAGGCACAGTGATGCCGAAACGTTGGTGGTTTCTTACCCAATAAATTACTGGGAGTTTATACATAGTGGGCGACTCTCTATTTGTTTTTATAACCCACTTAATCCCAACATTTATCCAAGTTTCCACCATCATTTTAAAGCCCTAGTTATTTTTGTTGCTTTGACAAAGTCATTTCTGAAGATTTACTTAATGTGATTAGTGATTCATTTACATCTGTCCCTCATTTTGTCAACCCTGTTATGTGAACTGAACTCTCATTTTAATATGGTGAAATTATTCCTTAAAAAAAAAGTGTTTTGCAAAAGAAACGTTGAACATCTAATATTCAAACCATAGTGTAAAAGCAGGTGAGCTGGTTCTACTCTTTCTGGCCATTTTCTGGTGTTTTTTAGTGGAAAGGTGAGCGGGCCGAACATAACACGTCAACCCTGTTACCCATAGATGGACAGGCTAGAAATGTTTTAACAATCAATAAATACATTCTGAAGCTTACTTTCAATTGCCCATCCCCTGTTGCACACAACACATTTCCATTCCCCCTGTCACAAGGGGATTTATGGCTGTTTTAAGATGAAATCGCCAACCCTGTTACATTATTTTGCACTTATACTATAGTATATTTTTATTGAACCACTTGAGATGGAAAAACATGTTTTTCTATGAAGTTGAACATGCGCTCTATGACAAAATGTTAAAATTAGGTGAAATCAAACGGTTTTTTTCCACACCACGTTACACTACTCAAAAGGCACCTGATTGGTGGAACGACCCACCTGTGCTCTATCAGCCATAATGCCCACCAAAGAAATCAGGTTCATAACAATAAAATGTGTATTTCATTAATGCTTAAAAATCCTTAATTGGGGATATAGGTGTGCTTGCATCAGCAATTAATACCTCCCCTTCCTCTTATTGTTTTCAGTAGAGACATATTAATTGTATTACAATTACAATATCCACATCATCATCATCATCATACAGAGTGACACAGCCACACCTTCATAATGTTACTGCTTAGGTACAGTTAATCGACTGCGGGTACAGAGAGTGATGGTCAGAGCACCATGGCTTCCTTGAACGCATCTATCCATCTGTCAAAGACAAAATAATACAGTTAGTAGGTAATCACATATGTGTATCACAGTTGAGAGTAAAGCGTCAGCATGCTTCAGTTCGGCTGCCGGCCATTCGGCTAGGTGAACCGAACGAGTGCGCGCATACTTCCTTAAAAAGACCTTTGCTTGAAAAACAAGAAAAAAAAAAGCGCAATAGTACTGTTTGTCCACTTTGAGACGCCGTAGCCAGTTAAACTTCCTCAAAATAGTCTGAATTAATCGAAGATAACTCAAGAAATCTTATTCATTTGGATGTTTTTGCGCAATTTTAAAATCTAACTAAGATATTCCGTGCAGTATTTTTCAATGAAAAATATGCATGAAAACAAGTCGTCTCTTGTTCAATGATAAAGACTTTATTGAAGAATCCCTACTGTTGACCAATCACCGATGAAGGGGCGTAGACTTCGGCTCCGAACTTCGGCTTGCCTCCATAAAAAATTTTGTGTGCCTGAACAGCCAAAAAAAATCCCTCACCGAAGTCCAAAACGAACAAAAACGTCACAAAATGTCGTCATAATATATGCACAAACTCTACCGAACTGTTTCGGCTGGGAAGCATGCGCTTTCAAGAGGGAACACATGTGTATCCTATCAATAGCATCATATGATTGGCATTGAAATCCTTCTGTACCTTTGGGCGGTTTGGCAGTCGTCGGCCTTGAAAATGTAATGCAGCGTGTTTTTGTGATAGAGCTTGAACTGCTGCTTCTGAGCTGCTGGCCCTGGACCCTCTTCCTCCTCTTTCAACATGAAGCCCAGCAATGGCTGGCTCTCTAAAGCTGCCACGTTCTATGACGGGGGGAGGAGAGAGAGAGAGAGAGAGAGAGAGAGAGAGAGAGAGAGAGATAGATAGAGAGAGACAGAGAGAGAGAGACAGAGAGAGAGAGAGAGAGAGAGAGAGAGAGAGAGACAGAGACAGAGAGAGAGACAGAGAGAGAGAGAGAGAGAGAGAGAGAGAGAGAGAGAGAGAGAGAGGGGTTGGATTTTGGTGAATTAAACTCAAACACTTGTCTTTTTCATATATAAAAAATAAAATAAAATAAAATAATATAGAATAGCAGAGGCATGTGTGCTATGTGAGTAACAGGTGTCGAATACATTGAGAAGGTCTTTGTCAGAAAATCTTGATCAGATGAATTTACAATAGAGTCCACTGCAGCACCTACCTCACTGGCAGCGTACGTATACAGGACCTTGTTCTTGATGACGAACCAAAGCCTCTTCCCCTGCTTCTTATTGCCCTTTGACCTCTGCAGGTAACCACTCATAGACGAGTTGACTGTGTTTGCGGACACCTGAAACAGCAAAGATTATTGGATAGCATCACTGACTAATCATCAGTAACATATGGGTCGTGTTCAGTGGGCACCAAATGGATGAAAACGGTCTGAACCCGGGGAGGTATTTGAATCTGAAAATGCTAATTTTCCAGTACGAAACGTTTTCCTATGGTGTCCCCTAATGAACACGAACGAGACCCTAATTGAACTTTAGAGTGGTGGACTAGTCACCTCCTTGAGGGCAGCAGGAATCCTCTTCGTTTTCCTGGCGAAAGCAAAGGAGGATTTTCCACCAGGGGAGAGAGTTGGAGACAGGGCCTTTTCACCTACAAAAGGGAACGGACAAAATAAATGTCTAATCGCTGGACCCAACATATATAGTGTTCTTCTGCATGTCTTTATTCATCTACAAAATAAAGTAAACCAATCAATCAACGAACCACTGTTTGGAAGCAAGTTCTATTCTAGTCTGTACGGATGTCCATCTAATGATTTACTCAGATTAACTTTGACATAAACCATTGCCATGTTAAATGATGTGTGGGGGAAACAAGTCCCTTTCAGATTAAAACAACACATTGGATCTTATTCATCAAGAATGTGTACGTGTTAAAGCCAATACATAATTTATTGACATCACGTCATCGTTGGAGACACCTTAGGAGACACCTATCGCAAGTGCCAATCTGTAAAAATGGCATCTGCAGGTCTGCAAGTACATTGCTAATACAGCAAATGACACGTTTATTTTCATAGCGTACTGTAGTGTAGCCCTGACAATTAACAGATGATCACGGTGACCCTAAGTGAAAAGAAGCAAATCACTATGTCAGACTGGCCAGTGGTAGCCTCGTCCCGTATGGCATGAACACAAAAGATAGAGGCTATGGCATTGGGCCTTCTACTGTGTACCAGTGTGTTACATGGAAGCAGGCCTTACGCCTCTGCTGGCTATGAAGCACTGATCACACACTATAGTCAGCTGGTTCTTAACACACACACACACACACACACATCTTACTTCTCTGCTGCTGTAGTACAATAAAGCACTGATCACACACTCTGGCCAGCTGGTTCTTCAGATACTCCAGACATTGTTTGTTGGAGGAGCAGGACTGGCACACCACCTATAGATGGTGTACAAACATTATTACTATACCACGGCATTGTTGAATACTAGTTTCTGATTGGCTTGAAGGGCATTCTAGAGTGTGCAATATTTGCAATGCATGTATGTAATGCAATACACTGAAACATAAACCAATGGTACAGCAACAAATCCCAGCCTTTCTTTAATGATTTTGAGTGGGATTCTTAAATCCACTGAGGCATATGTTCTGTGGTCCCAGTGGAAGATGCCCCCCTCATCCATAGCAATACAATATAATGTTTTAATTAAATGTTCTTAATGCTCTGTTTAATTGTGCCCCTTACCTTTCCACAGGCTCGGCAGTGGTGTCGTCTCCAGGTGAGGGTGAACTCACAGGTGCAGACCATACACATGGTGGCCCTTGGGTCTGGGATCCAGATAGGGGCCTTAGAACCCAGGGGAACTCCACTGCCAGTGTCCTCAGACCCAGTCTGCACATAGAATAGTATAGAATAGACTTTATTGTCCAATTTGTGTCTTCTGCCCATCTCAACCCCTCTGTAATACCTTACTCAAAGCCTGCATGTATAATGCACTATGACGCAGTTATAATGCATTGTAACGCTTGTCATGTCATCACTACCTCCTCCTGAGACTTGCTGGAGATGAAGGAGATCTTCTTCCTGGTGTAGTCATTGATCGCCGTGGAGATGGCCTCAAGCCAATCATCTCTCTCCACCGCAGAACTACAGAAGAAGAAGACAGGACGTGTCAGTCTACTGCTGAACTGGACATGAAATTATTGTTTAATGCAAGGGTAAATAGATGGGTAACACTCTACAAAGCCAGCAGGTATCATGTATTATTATGCAGTTACAATTATTTAAAGAATTGTCATAAGCATGTATGAACCTGTTATAATGGCTTATAATAATCTCATAACGATCCTGACTAAATACCAGCCATTTTGAATAAGCTCTTTTATAAAGAGATGATAAAGTCTCATACATGCTTATAATCAGTATTATAACCTGGTTGGTTTGAGCCCTGAATGCTGATTGGCTGACAGCCGTGGTATATCAGACCATAATACCACGGGTATGACAAAACATGTATTTTTACTGCTCTAATTACGTTAGTAACCAGTTTATAATAGCAATAAGGCACCTCTGGGGTTTGTGGTATATGGCCAATATACCACGGCTAAGGGCTGTATCCAGGCACTCCTCGTTGCGCCGTGCCTAAGAACAGCCCTTAGCCGTGGTATATTGACCGTATACCACACCCCCTCAGGCCTTATTGCTTAAATATGAAGCATTACACCTTGCTCTATATTGTGACCGGTTCTCACCTGCCAGAGAGTATGAAGGAGCGTTCCACACTCTCAATGGTCAGCTCATTCTGAAAGGCCTCTTGGCTGGGTTTGCTAACCTGCAATTACATTCATTTTTTTAACATAACTATTACAAGCTTTCTTACCAGAGTAATACTATGATTTTGTGGTGGAACATTAAAAAACTATGAGCTAATCTGAAATTGATCCATATTGCTTTATGTGGCTCTGGCCAGATTTAGTGCACTATATAGGGAACAGGGTGCCATTTCAGACACAGATAATGAGCTCTCACCTTCATCCCAGTCAGAGACAGCATGTTGTTGAGTTTGAACTGCCCAGATTGAACAGGGGTGGTGTACAGCAATGTGTCGTTGAACTGGTAAAAAAATAATATAAGAAATACATTTTATTTCACTGGAATTGCTCATTGTGCAGTATTTAGCAATAATAATAATAATCATGAGTCTGGAAGCAGTCGTTGTGATGTGTGCGTAGCATGAATGTATATACTCTGAGTGTACAGTGGGGAAAAAAAGTATTTAGTCAGCCACCAATTGTGCAAGTTCTCCCACTTAAAAAGATGAGTGAGGCCTGTAATTTTCATCATAGGTACACGTCAACTATGACAGACAAAATGAGAAAAAAAATTCGAGAATATCACATTGTAGGATTTTTAATGAATTTATTTGCAAATTATGGTGGAAAATAAGTATTTGGTCAATAACAAAAGTTTCTCAATACTTTGTTATATACCCTTTGTTGGCAATGACACAGGTCAAACGTTTTCTGTAAGTCTTCACAAGGTTTTCACACACTGTTGCTGGTATTTTGGCCCATTCCTCCATGCAGATCTCCTCTAGAGCAGTGATGTTTTGGGGCTGTCGCTGGGCAACACAGACTTTCAACTCCCTCCAAAGATTTTCTATGGGGTTGAGATCTGGAGACTGGCTAGGCCACTCCAGGACCTTGAAATGCTTCTTACGAAGCCACTCCTTCGTTGCCCGGGCGGTGTGTTTGGGATCATTGTCATGCTGAAAGACCCAGCCACGTTTCATCTTCAATGCCCTTGCTGATGGAAGGAGGTTTTCACTCAAAATCTCACGATACATGGCCCCATTCATTCTTTCCTTTACACGGATCAGTCGTCCTGGTCCCTTTGCAGAAAAACAGCCCCAAAGCATGACGTTTCCACCCCATGCTTCACTGCAGGTATGGTGTTCTTTGGATGCAACTCAGCATTCTTTGTCCTCCAAACACGACGAGTTGAGTTTTTACCAAAAAGTTCTATTTTGGTTTCATCTGACCATATGACATTCTCCCAATCCTCTTCTGGATCATCCAAATGCACTCTAGCAAACTTCAGACGGGCCTGGACATGTACTGGCTTAAGCAGGGGGACACGTCTGGCACTGCAGGATTTGAGTCCCTGGTGGCGTAGTGTGTTACTGATGGTAGGCTTTGTTACTTTGGTCCCAGCTCTCTGCAGGTCATTCACTAGGTCCCCCCGTGTGGTTCTGGGATTTTTGCTCACCGTGATCCTTGTGATCATTTTGACCCCACGGGGTGAGATCTTGCGTGGAGCCCCAGATCGAGGGAGATTATCAGTGGTCTTGTATGTCTTCCATTTCCTAATAATTGCTCCCACAGTTGATTTCTTCAAACCAAGCTGCTTACCTATTGCAGATTCAGTCTTCCCAGCCTGGTGCAGGTCTACAATTTTGTTTCTGGTGTCCTTTGACAGCTCTTTGGTCTTGGCCATAGTGGAGTTTGGAGTGTGACTGTTTGAGGTTGTGGACAGGTGTCTTTTATACTGATAACAAGTTCAAACAGGTGCCATTAATAAAGGTAACGAGTGGAGGACAGAGGAGCCTCTTAAAGAAGGAGTTACAGGTCTGTGAGAGCCAGAAATCTTGCTTGTTTGTAGGTGACCAAATACTTATTTTCCACCATAATTTGCAAATAAATTCATTAAAAATCCTACAATGTGATTTTCTGGAGAAAAAAAATCTCAATTTGTCTGTCATAGTTGACGTGTACCTATGATGAAAATTACAGGCCTCTCTCATCTTTTTAAGTGGGAGAACTTGCACAATTGGTGGCTGACTAAATACTTTTTTCCCCCTGACCAGCTGAATCCAGGTGAAAGCTATGATCCCTTATTGATGTCACTTGTAAAATCAACTTCAAACCAGAGTACAGTACCAGTCAAAAGTTGACACACCTACTGATTCAAGGGTTTTTCTTTATTTTACCAGTGTTATTTCATAGTTTTGATGTCTTCACTATTATTTCTACAATGTAGAAAATAGTAAAAATAAAGAAAAACCCTTGAATGAGTAAGTGTGTCCAAACTTTTGACTGGTACTGTAGATTAAGGGGAGGAGATGGGTCAAATAAGTATTTTTAAGCCTTGAGACAATTGAGACATGGATTGTGTGTGTGTGCCATTCAGAGGGTGAATGGGCAAGACAAAAGTTTTAAGTCCCTTTGAATGGGGTATGGTAGTAGGTGCCAGGTGCACCGGTTTGTGTTAAGAACTGCAACGCTGCTGGCTTTTTCACACTCAACAGTTTCCTGTGTGTAATCAAGAATGGTCCACCACCCAAAGGACATCCAGCCAACTTGACACAACTGTGGGAAGCATTGGAGTCAACATGGGCCAGCATCCCTGTGGAACGCTTTCGGCAGCTTGTACAGTCCATGACCCATTGAATTGAGGCTGTTCTGAGGGCAAAAGGGGGGGGGGGGGGGTACAACTCAATATTAAGAAGGTGTTCCTAATGTTTGGTATACTCAGTGTATGTGTGTGGGTTAGTGAGTGCATGTGTGCTAAGGTTTGTAGAGTCAGTGCAGGTGGTCAGTCCAGTTCAAGTGTTCAGCAGTCTGATGGCTTGTAGATAGAAACTGTCTCCGAGCCTGTCGGTATCAGACCCACGGCTGCGGGAAGATGGGTTGGGCTTGCTGAGATAATTTTTTCTTCCCACACTGCTGACGACTATTTTAGTCCGCTCATACAGGAGTAAATTTTGAAGGGATTTTTTATTTCTTCAAAACACCCCTACTTCCCGCGGCTATGATCAGACGTCATGCTTTCGATACATGTGCAGGGAGAAAGGAAGCAGACACAGCTGGGTAGTGTTCAGTAGGAACGAATCAGAAAGCACTATCTGAACGTGTCAACAAAAAAAAAAAGGCTAATTTTGTTTCCTACTCACCAGGAAGAACATCCTGGGCTGCATGATCTTCCTGGAGAGCTTCATCAGAACCCCCTCTTTCAGGAACACCTGGAACACACCAATCAGATACCAGTGCTATAACTCTTTCGAAGCCAATCGGTGAAGAACCAAATTCATATCAGTGAGCCAGGAGGACCCTGCTGATACCCACCCTCCCAGGCAGGACGATCTCGTGGTGTCCGTTCAGACTGCACTGAACCTGAATCAGCTTCTGGAAGTTATCCTGAGAGAAAAATAGGAAAAATGAATATTCCACCACAGCTATTGTCATAAAGGCAGTGAACTTAAAGACAAGTAAAATGATGTTCTTCTATCTCACCCCCTGTTTCATGATGTCATTGGCATGGTTGGCCACCTCCTTCACTATGCCCAGGGCAGCTGTGGGTGGATGTGGAGATACAGGATTAGGCTACTATTTCAGTAAAATAATACATTTAATACCCCAGACTTTCTGGTTCACTTCAGTCTATTACAGCTACTACACTTGTCGTGCTCTCTACAATAATGTTGACACCCTGTGCTGTTGAGGCCACTTGCTCTACATACAATTATTTTATGCAGCTTTACCTTGTGTGTCTTTGTAATCTGCTGAGTCTGGAGACAGGTTCTTCAGGTAGTCTGAAAAGACAAACCATTTCAGAGAACATAAAACATGCCAATGATACGACACTAGGACCGGCCAATTGGCAGTTCAATAGGTCAATACAGGTGCCTTTGTTACTACACAGGACAAGCGCCTTGAATTGTGTAGGAAATTCCTGAAATGTAATTGGACTCTGAAAATCCTGATATACAACAACCAAAAGGTGCTTGTGAAATGGAATTATACAAGAGTGACGTGGTGAAAATAAATTGTTTACATTTTGGCAACGTTCAGAGCTGTGCGTCCATTAGTCTCATGCGATGCTAAGCCCTCTTACATGCTAAAGCTTGTTATGTCACCAAATCAGATTTGGACCATGCTTCAAAATCTTAGTATGAGTGGCTTGAGGAATAGGTGGAGAATTCGACATGTTTTGAATGTCTTTGACCAGTAGATGGTGATGTGACACCATTTAGCTTACTTGTATTTATTATGGATCCCAGCAGTTCCTCTTCCTAGGGTCCAGCAACATTAAGGCAGTTGTATACAATTTAAAGTATTACATGACATTAGATTTCATAACACTTTTCACAACACATTAAGTGTGTTTCCTCAGGCCACTACTCTACTACCACATATTTACAACACAAAATACGTGTGTGTAGAGTGTGTGTCTTAACATGTGTATCATGTGTACAGTGGGGAAAAAAAGTATTTAGTCAGTCACCAATTGTGCAAGTTCTCCCACTTAAAAAGATGAGAGAGGCCTGTAATTTTCATCATAGGTACACGTCAACTATGACAGACAAATTGAGAAAATAAAATCCAGAAAATCACATTGTAGGATTTTTTTTATATGAATTCATTTGCAAATTATGGTGGAAAATAAGTATTTGGTCACCTACAAACAAGCAAGATTTCTGGCTCTCACAGACCTGTAACTTCTTCTTTAAGAGGCTCCTCTGTCCTCCACTCGTTACCTGTATTAATGGCACCTGTTTGAACTTGTTATCAGTATAAAAGACACCTGTCCACAACCTCAAACAGTCACACTCCAAACTCCACTATGGCCAAGACCAAAGAGCTGTCAAAGGACACAAGAAACAAAATTGTAGACCTGCACCAGGCTGGGAAGACTGAATCTGCAATGAGCAATTATTAGGAAATGGAAGACATACAAGACCACTGATAATCTCCCTCGATCTGGGGCTCCACGCAAGATCTCACCCCGTGGGGTCAAAATGATCACAAGAACGGTGAGCAAAAATCCCAGAACCACACGGGGGGACCTAGTGAATGACCTGCAGAGAGCTGGGACCAAAGTAACAAAGCCTACCATCAGTAACACACTACGCCGCCAGGGACTCAAATCCGGCAGTGCAAGACGTGTCCCCCTGCTTAAGCCAGTACATGTCCAGGCCCGTCTGAAGTTTGCTAGAGTGCATTTGGATAATCCAGAATGGGACAATGTCATATGGTCAGATGAAACCAAAATAGAACTTTTTGGTAAAAACTCAACTCGTCGTGTTTGGAGGACAAAGAATGCTGAGTTGCATCCAAAGAACACCATACCTACTGTGAAGCATGGGGGTGGAAACATCATGCTTTGGGGCTGTTTTTCTGCAAAGGGACCAGGACGACTGATCCGTGTAAAGGAAAGAATAAATGGGGCCATGTATCGTGAGATTTTGAGTGAAAACCTCCTTCCATCAGCAAGGGCATTGAAGATGAAACGTGGCTGGGTCTTTCAGCATGACAATGATCCCAAACACACCGCCCGGGCAACGAAGGAGTGGCTTCGTAAGAAGCATTTCAAGGTCCTGGAGTGGCCTAGCCAGTCTCCAGATCTCAACCCCATAGAAAATCTTTGGAGGGAGTTGAAAGTCCGTGTTGCCCAGCGACAGCCCCAAAACATCACTGCTCTAGAGGAGATCTGCATGGAGGAATGGGCCAAAATACCAGCAACTGTGTGTGAAAACCTTGTGAAGACTTACAGAAAACGTTTGACCTGTGTCATTGCCAACAAAGGGTATTTAACAAAGTATTGAGAAACTTTTGTTATTGACCAAATACTTATTTTCCACCATAATTTGCAAATAAATTCATTAAAAATCCTACAATGTGATTTTCTGGAATTTTATTTTCTCATTTTGTCTGTCATAGTTGACGTGTACCTATGATGAAAATTACAGGCCTCTCTCATCTTTTTAAGTGGGAGAACTTGCACAATTGGTGGCTGACTAAATACTTTTTTTCCCCACTGTATGTGTAAGCTTGTGTCTGTACCTGTGTGTCTCTTCACAGTCCCCACTGTTCCATAAGGTGTATTTCTACCTGTTTAAAAAAAATCTGATTCTGCTGCTTGCATCAGTTACCTGATGTGGAATAGAGTTCCATGTTGTCATGGCTATATGTAGTACTGTGTGCCTCCCATAGTCTGTTCTGGACTTGGGGATTGTGAAGAGACCTCTGGTGGCATGTCTTGTGGGGTATGCATGAGTGTCCGAGCTGTATGCTAGATGTTTAAAAACAGACATTTCTGTGCATTCAGCATGTCAATACTTCTTACGAAAACAAGTAGTGATGAAGTCAATCTCTCCTCTACTTTGAGCCATGAGAGATTGACATTCATATTATTAATGTTAGCTCTCCGTGTACATCCAAGGGCCAGCCGTGCTGCCCTGTTCTGAGCCAATTGTAATTTTCCTAAGTCCCTCTTTGTGGCACCTGACCACACGACTGAACAGTAGTCCAGCTGCGACAAAACTAGAGCCTGTAGGGTAGGACCTGCCTTGTTGATAGTGTTGTTAAGAAGGCAGAGCAACGCTTTATTATGGACAGAATTCTCCCCATCTTAGCTACTGCTGCATCAACATGTTTTGGCCATGACAGTTTACAATCCAGGGTTACTCCAATCAGTTTAGTCTCCTCAACTTGCTCAATTTCCACATTATTCATTATAAGATTTAGTTGAAGTTTAGGGTATAGTGAATGATTTGTCCCAAATACAATGCTTTTAGTTTTAGAAATATTTAGGACTAATTTATTTCTTGCCACCCATTCTGAAACTGACTGCAGCTCTTTGTTAAGTGTTGCAGTGATTTCAGTTGCTGTAGTAGCTGACGTGTATAGTGTTGAGTTATCCGCATACATAGACACACTGGCTTTACTCAAAGCCAGTGGCATGTCATTAGTAAAGATGGGAAAAAGCAAGGGGCCTAGACAGCTGCCCTGGGGAATTCCTGATTCCACCTGGATTATGTTTGAGAGGCTTCCATTAAAGAACACCCTCTGTGTTCTGTTAGACAGGTAACTCTTTATCCACAATATAGCAGGGGGTGTAAAGCCATAACACATACATTTTTCCATCAGAAGACTATGATCGATAATGTCAAAAGCCGCACTGAAGTCTAACAAAACAGCTCCCACAATCTTTTATCATCAATTTCTCTCAGCCAATCATCAGTCATTTGTGTAAGTGCCATGCACGTTGAATGTCCTTCCCTATAAGCGTGCTGAAAGTCTGTTGTCAATTTGTTTACTGTAAAATAGCATTGTACCTGTATCTGGTCAAACACAATTTTTCCCAAAGTTTACTAAGGGTTGGTAACAGGCTGATTGGTTGGATATTTACATTTTACATTTTAGTCATTTAGCAGACTCTCTTATCCAGAGCGACTTAC
Organism: Coregonus lavaretus; assembly: GCF_964263955.1. Taxonomy (NCBI): domain Eukaryota; kingdom Metazoa; phylum Chordata; class Actinopteri; order Salmoniformes; family Salmonidae; genus Coregonus; species Coregonus lavaretus. The sequence continues at coordinate 95,586 of NW_028164876.1, forward strand.
AGGAGCAATTAGGGTTAAGTGCCTTGCTTAAGGGCACATCAACAGATTTTTCACCTAGTCGGCTCCGGGATTAGAACCAGCGACCTTTCGGTTACTGGCACAACGCTCTTACCCACTAAGCTACCTGAGCCAGTAAAGGGGGCTTTACTATTCTTGGGTAGCGGAATTACTTTTGCTTCCCTCCAGGTCTGAGGGCACACACTTTCTTGGAGGCTTAGATTGAAGATATGGCAAATAGGAGTAGCAATACCGTCCACTATTATCCTCAGTAATTTTCCATCCAAGTTGTCAGACCCAGGTGGCTTATCATTGTTGATAGACAACAGTCATTTTTTCACCTTTTCCACACTCAAAATTACAATGCTTGTCTTTCATAATTTGGTCAGTTATACTTGGATGTATAGTGTCGGCATTTGTTGCTGGCATGTCATGCCTAAATTTGCTAATCTTGCCGATGAAAAGGTGTAAGGAGTTGTTTACTGTAATTATGTGCAATGATTTAGCAATCTTGTTAGCTCTCTGTGCACATTTGAATAGTAATAGTCTAATCCTGATATGTCTGACAGGCTTTTTTCGTTGTCCAGGACTGTGTCCAGGAACACGGCCCATAACAACCACACACTCTGGAACACGGCCCATAACAACCACACACTCTGGAACACGGCCCATAACAACCACACACTCTGGAACACGGCCCATAACAACCACACACTCTGGAACACGGCCCATAACAACCACACACTCTGGAACACGGCCCATAACAACCACACACTCTGGAACACGGCCCATAACAACCACACACTCTGGAACACGGCCCATAACAACCACACACTCTGCTGCAGTTTACCTGTGAGCAGCATCTGATATTGAGGGATCCTCTGAACAGGTTTCAGTAGGTAATGCCTCAGAGCAAGGCTGGCACAGCGAGGACCAGCCTGAGCAACAGAGTCAGAAAACATTATTTACAACACACACTGGCAGGCACAAACATGCACACATGTACAGACAGAAAGTAAAACACACACACACACACACATACCGAGAGACACCAACACCAAGCATATCACAAACAACCCTTCAACTTCAAGCAATAACACACCAAAACGGGTTGACCCAGTGGTTTACCTCAAATTCCCGCACCACTGCCGCGAAGGCTGGGTTCTTCCTGCTATGCTCGTCTAGTAGGGCCACATTCTTGTCAAATTCTCGGATGTACGTGGAGTACATCTTCAGATAGGGCCCTTTCTTCACAAAGATGTCCGCTAGCCGACCATGCTCATCCCTGATCAATGAAACAGAGGCTTAGACATTAAGAGAGTGAGCGATGGAGTCTCTGATTTATTTCAGTTAGAGCTAGCACAGTATTGGTGAAAGATGCAACATTTAACCAGTCAAGCTTAGATTTACCACCTGATTTGATTTTTATGTGTGGTTTACCTGAGGACTGATAGATGTGTGTTTGTGTGTCATGACAGAGACTTATGTAGGTGTAATTGCTTCGTCATGGTTATTAAAGGATGTTGATGGAGATCAGATAGTGGTGGGTCTGGTCATAGAAATATAATGAATAATTCTATGAATTCTAATTACACCCTTTTCACACTACTGAGTCAATCCAAGACGAGCTGTGTTGAGCTGGCCTGGTTATGCATCCACAATAGATACTGGAACCTTGCTGGAAAGGACAATATAAAAACATGGAAGTCCATGCCAGCACAGATCGGTTCAGGTTGGCACGGTACTGTGAAAATTCTATTGTTCTAAACTAGTACCACTGGGCGACCCTCTCCTCCAGCTCTCTGAGCAGGTCCTGGTTCAGTTCGTAGAGCTGGGGCAGATAGTACAGGATCTGGTTCAGAATAGGCTCCTCTATAACAGGCTTCCCACTCCGACGGGACGTCTTTGCCACCGCCTCACGGAAGTCCTGTAGGGGGAGAGGGATGGACGTGTCAGAGAGAAAGACAGGCAACACACACACACACACACACACACACACAATTAGTCTGTATATCATGGCTATTCTTTTTATAGAACACATTAAAAGTGTTAGGCTGCAAACACACCACACCAAATGTTCTAAATTGCGAACATTTCAGTGCACGAGCCATCCTCGACCTCTGACCTCTATACCAAGCAGCCTTCCATTAAAGCCCTGTTTGTTTCCAGGAACCCCACACATCCCCAGTCCTTAAAGAGTAGAGGAGGGTAGCAGGAGGGGAGGGGAGGGGAGGAGAAGAGCCTTGGGGCTAGCAGGGAAAGCTGTTTCTGCTTCTCTTTCTGATGATGGTGGAGGTATTTGGTGCTTTATTTGTGGTTTACGGGGCACAACTAGGGCAACAGAGAAACTGCTTACAGAACAGATTACAACACATTCAGCACCAGATTGGCCGTAAGGGGCCCAGGCCCTGTAGCAGGGAGCTCCTGTTGGTTACATCTGCTGCTCACAGTCTTAATGCACTGCTCAGCTGAGGTGGGGGGGGGGGGGGGCTCAAGGTTCAAGTACTGGGGGGGGGTAAGGGGACTGCACAGGACACCCCCATAACAAATCATGGCCCCACCATATGAATATCAATATGCCCCATCACCCCACAACCAGTCAGTGAAGACGGCAATACATTTTCCATTACACTGGTGATTTGGTTAAAAGGGCAGATAGATTGCTGAATCAAACACATGCCTACAGCATAACTTCCTGCCTCTCCCCCACAGTGTGGTTTCAGAGCTAGTGACTCAGTCAGTCATGTTTCATCTGAGGCACTGCCTACAGCATTATTCTCTCACTTCGTATCTCGTGCAGACCTACCACGTCTTAGTCCTTGGAATGTACTGTATGTGTAAACAAGGAGAAAAAAAAACCCCTATTGTGCAACTAATTAGAAAAATCCCTGGCTGAACCTAGACATCAGCTGTTTCACTATTGGTAAGATGTTCAAACCTAAACCGAGCAGGATAGCAGCGAATGACTGGTTAGACCAAAACTAAGTTCAACAAAACACCATTAAGTGACCATACTCCAGCTCAGACCAGCTGAACATAATTTCTCTCTCTCTCTTGGACCACTGTCAGATCACACCACCGCTGAAAGGCCTAGGGAAACCAACAGGAATGCAAGCCGTGCGGATGAGAGGAGTGAGGTGTAGTGTGCAAGGCCCAGAAACCCAGTGTGTCCCCTCTTGGTGGGGTGTGGCCCAGTGGTTAGCATAATCAAACACACATGGAGCAGTCTGGAGAACATACGGGAGTTCTCACTAGATGAAAACTATACAGTACAGAAAAACACAAACCACAGGACTTGAGACTAAGATAGCTTCATACAAAAACGGTGTTGATAGGCTATCAAATATGTAGCACAGAGGGAAAATGCCAGAATACTCACGATGTGGAGAAGCTTCAGGACGTTGACAAATACATTCTCGGAGCTCATGATCTCCCTGGCGATGTGGACTATCTTGCTCTGCTTGGCACCCCTGCCAGCCTGGCAAGGACACGGGTACAAACACATCAGGTAAATCACTACATTTCACCAAGGTTATTGGTTCAATTCTCACAGGGATCAGATACTAGAAATGCATGCACTCACTGTACTGCAAGTCACTTCACATAAAAACGTCTGCTAAGTGGCATATTTTCTTTCTAATTGCAGTGTCTCACCTCCCTCTCCTCAGGATGCTCAGGTTCTCCTTTACTAGAGGAAGAACTGTCATCGTCCTCTTCATCTGAACTCTGAACCATGATGTCCTCATCAGACTGACCTTCATCATCTAGTGGGCCAACATCCTCATCTACAGAACTCCTGTTGGAACAAGATATGATGGTCAGTAAGAACAGACACGCACCTGGAAAATCATCCTGAAACTCACCTATGGGAAAGAAGGGGTGGGAAGACAGAGTGTAACCTTAAAAAAAAAGTGTATAAATGTGAAAGAGGGAGAGAAGGGAACTGGGCAAGTGGGGGGGGGGGGGGGGGGGTGTAGTTTTTACTGAAGAAAAATCATCAGTCCATTAGTATTCCACCATTTCCTGGAGTGACCACACAGTACACACATGACATAGAGGTTTGACAGTCCGACCAGGGAAAACACATTTTACTAGTCAACTCTTCACACACAACTCAACATACAAGACCAAAAGCAATGCCTTGGGTCAGCTGACGGGTTTGGCTGGATGCCACCTCTGCCGCCAACCCAAACATGACAAAGGACTTGGTTCCAAACCAGTTACCCCTCTCTACTCCTAGAACATGAGGAAATGAAAGGTTTGGATAGGTGTAAGCCACAGGTCAAACCAAACATTAGAAAGCCCCGGTTCCAAACCGGTAACTCTACCCTAATCCTAACCCCTTATTGACTCCAACAAGCTATAATATTACAAAAATACCACCTAGCCAAGCAAAAGGCTTGGCAGAACTCTTGATAGGGGCTGGTAGGATTTGTTTAGAACTGGGCTACCTGAAGTAGCCGCCTCCTCTGTGCATACTTAGGCAATATACCCTGTTCACAGTAGAGATGCTTCTATGGCTGTTTTGTATAAGTGATCAGCTGATTGTGCTTTGTTTGTGATTGTTGCACTCTGAAACACACAGGCCTGACTAACACACTGAGCCGTTGGTTCAAGGCACAAAACACAGAACACTGTAATCCTGAGCTGCTTTACATTTTTCAAACGCCAACTGATTTTTAGTCAGACCACTTTTAGTGCCGGTCGTTGAGGTACCAATAACACTAATACCTTACCTTTAAAGTCTGCTCAGAATAGACCTAGATTCTAAAATGGCCACAACAAACCTCTAAAAGAGTGACAGACAGCGATGCAAGACTATATATAGTCTCTAAGTAACTGGATAAGAGTGACTACTAAAAAGGACTAAAATGTATGGAAATGTTGCTTATGTTTCTGAGGAAAGGGTCATCAAACAACATCCCTCATTACACTAAATTCCCATGCAGCTGGATATTTCGGTGAATCTCTGAAAGATGTGTCACTCCAGAACACGCTTTAGTGCCAGCCTAGCTCAGCTCACCAGACCGGAGTTTCCATTAACACTACATACTGAGCATAATTCCCCTTAGTCTGTCATGACTCATGACACAGAATCGCTAAGAATAACAACCAACCTGTGAAAGGTGTGCTGCTAAGATAGAACACGCTTTAGTGCCAGTCTTCCTCACCAGACAGAGTGGAGTATCCAACTCAACAACCACACACATGCAAGGAAGTCACATTGACAGTTATCGCTTCTCCTAGAACGCTGCATCAGGATATGAGAGGACTTGGCTGGCAGCTGTAAATAGAGTTTATGCCACTTTGAATCGCCGCGGGTTCGAATCCAGTCCACTGCCTTTCTGACACATTCAGTCTCCATCTATCTTTCCTACTACATTCCTCTTCCCTGTCCAACAAAACATACGCAAAATATGTCAAATCTATTCAAAAAGAAAAAGAGTCTGGGTCATTTTACCTTGACGGCATTAGAACAAACAATCAGAAGAATACCTCTCAGTGCTGCTGTGCTGTTCACTGTGTTTCTTCAGGGGATGGTACGGCTCCTGTTCCTCATAGATATTGGCATCATCATACAGGTGGTTGTGCCACTCCGACTGGTCCGGTGGTGTACCCACCCTCAGCTCACTCCCCCGTAGTCCCAGTCCAACTGGCTGGTTAAAATACTCAGGTATCGCCTCGTAATAGGGAACATTTTCATACTCCACAGCCTGCTCCGCTCCGGGGTAGTGGATCTCATCCCCGTCCACGCTCTGCTCCGTACCAACCCCGATCACCCCCAGCTGGGGACAGGAGAACTTGCGGGCGTCCCCCACCCGAACGCCCAGGCGTTCCTGGAAACAGACGCCACTATTTTGGTGTACATCATCCGCACATTGTTCTGCCTCAGCTGCAGTACAGTCTAGAGACTGGCCTCCCTTGGCTAGCAGCTTGGGCAGCATCTTGACAGAGAGTTTCAGATCCAGAAGCCTCCGGAAGGAGTTCCGTTTCTGTCCCACAGAGGGGGTCAGGTCGGCGGAGGAGAAGGACTTGGCCTTCTGTTTCCCCAGGCTGGAGCGAGACTGCTTGGACGGTGACAGCGTTTCATCTGTTGGCAAGCTGCCCTTTGTCTGTGTGTTGTCTGTGCTCCCCTTACGGGATACAGGAGACACCAGCGTCTGAAGGATGCTGCTCCTTCGTGGTTTATCCTCTCCTGGGGTTGCAGGGAGCTTTCTCATAGCTTTCACGGCCTTGGTGAGGGCACGTCCATCATCGTCACTATCGGAAGTCTTTCGTTCCTCCCCTTCTCTCTCTTCTGACAGTTCCTTCTTCAGTACCCATGCTCCTGGGGAGCTGTGTCCCAGCGGTTTCTTGGGGACGCCGGCCATCTTGTTTTGAGCACTCGCATTTTCTTTGTAACGCTCAGTGGTTGCTAAGGTGAGGAGAAAGTGGCAGTTGGAGTCGAACTCTAGCTGGTTGGGAAGACTGGTCGAGAGAGGACGACAACTAATCTCACCATGTATCTCCTCCTCCTCTTCATCCTTCCCTTCCTCCTCCTCTTCCACTGAACACTCCATTTCATAGACGCCGTCATCCGTGGGGAGGAGGTGCAGAGGGGAGGAGGTGGGGAGGAGGTGCTGAGAGGAGGTGGCAGAGGAGGTCTGTGCTCCTCTCTCAGGTTCAGACAGAAATGCGTCCTTTCTGGGAGGGGGAGCAGCAGGAACAGGTGGTGGGCCGGGTGTCCTGTAGGATGGGAGACCCTCCCAGCTATCATTTGTACTGGCAGGACATTCTGGGACGTTGTGCGCCCGAGAAGCAGGTGCGTTGACAGAAAGAGATGGGCTGCTCTTCCTCTCCAGTGACACCTTCACCTTTCTGACAGTCGTTTTCCTCCCTGGCCTCCCCTCCGCTCTACCCCTCCCCTCCTCTGGGTCTTCCTGTCCAACCAGAGCAGACTTCCTGGGTTTCCGTAGTACAGGGACAGGGAGGGGCTTCCTAGGAGCAGCTGGGTTCTGATTGGATGTGCCAGTGTCTCTGCCAATCCCTGTGGAGCTGGTGGGGTCTTCCTGTTCTCCGTCACCAATGGCATTAGAGGAGGTGGTGACGGCGTTACCGTTGGCTTCATTGCTCTGAGGAAGAGGGTGCTTTATGTCAGGGTGTGACGATGGCGTCACAATGTCTGAGTTTAGGTTCTGTTTGGGGTTTAAGAGGTGGTTATTGGTGGACAGCAACGCAGCCTGTACGCAAATGTCTGGTAGAGTGTTGTTGACTGCTTGGCTCTTGTTGTTGTTGGCTCCTTTGTTCTCTCGAGATCGAAATCTGGGAACCGGATTTATTCTAGATTCCTCCGTTTTGCCTTTGTTATGCAATGTTTTCAAGTCTTTTTGAATTGTGTCAATCACTACATCCGTTGCGTTACCGTTCCCCACACACAGACAGTTATTCTGGCTACACAGGCAGATAGGAATAGTATAATCCCAATCAGGTATTCCATTCCTGGAGTTCAGAAGACCTATACTTGTAGACATCTCTGATGGTCTCTGAGAATCTTGCACGGTTGTCTGATGGTGATGGGTAGTCTTTGAGGAGAGAGGTTTGTACTCCACAGCGGTGGTGAGGCATGGTTTGGGTAGGCATGGTGGTTTGGGGGCCAGAGCTGGTTTAACTGTCTTTGGTGTACCGAGGGAAGCCTGGGAGAGGCCATCTCGTTTGGGGGCCGAGGAGGGGTAGGGCCCTGGCCTCTGTGGCTGGGCGATCTTTGGTTTGGGGGCAACCGGTGGTTTCTGCATGCCTGGAGAGAGAGGGGGAGAGGGGGGAGAGAGAGAGCGAGAGAGAGAGAACGAAACAGGTGTTAAAAATTGAGAGAAAGTGGCAAAATCCCGAAGACTTCAAGCACTCAAATGAAAGTAAAAGGTAATATTCTCAAGATTCTTGAAGTATATATATAAAAAAAAGAATAATCCATTTAACATTGAAATGTTCTGAAAAGGCAGACAGATGCTGGGTGAAAGAGGAGAAAAAAGCCCGTCACCAAGTACCACAATACCACTCAGCGGGGTTGACATACCAGGCATATCACATGACTATTGTTTTCTCCACACACACTTCTCAACAGTACACTAATCTCATTAATGGCCCAGCCAACAAGGCAGCGATGGGAATTACTAGGAGGGGTGAGTATGGAGCTGGTGCCGGGTTATGTGACTGCTGAGTGGTCAAGTGGACAGAGTAGCTACTAAATGTGCACTTGCTCACTTTTCTTCATGGATTTAAAAGGAACTGAATGTAGTAAGAAATATGGTGGAAACTCCCTCCAGCCCGTTCTTATGCCAATTGGACCAATCCAAAACTCCAGGCACAACGACAATCAACACTAGCCTAGTGTATGCACTAGGGCCACCAAACAGCTCCAATTATTATTTTATACCAAATACATTTGATTTGAATCCCAAATTTAGCATTGTTTAAATAACAATATTAAACGACTATTTATAGCTTGCTTTACAAATTCGACAACCCAAACGACATCGATTGACACTTCTCATCAACTATTGCCAGTCAACAAACCTGCGCTCATGACGATGATTCCTGCCGCACAATCACACTCCTCTGGCTACTCAAAACTTATCTTCCAACTCAACCCAGGGAAACCGCCGGTTTCTTCATTCTTCCTTAAGACTCATTGTCAAAACTTTGTAGTTAATCTTGCGATCTGCCTCTTAAAGATTTGGTGAAATTTCTACTTTTGATCCTGACCTGGCAACAGTCGCGATGCACTGATCCACTCCGATGTTATCAACTGTTAACAACTGTGATGAGCTTCTTGCTGGTCATTCACACAATGTCCACTAGGGGTCTCTTAAAGCACCAATCAGCACTTGAAACAATAACAAAGTCCCGCCCTTGTTTCGGTAAAAAAAACTGAGGGATGGTGCTGGAGAAATGTAACCACTCTCAAATTCATAGACAGAGCTATGGATGCGAGGACTGGCCATCCAAGACATCACGATTATAGTCTTAACCATGTTTTGAGGCTATACAGTGTTTGTTTACATTTACATTGTTTACAAACATTGGAGTAAAATAAGCTTGTATTTTGGGTTCTGATGGGGGACGACAGTTGAACTCAGCTCATGAGGCATTTATGAGTTACGTTCTTCAAGAATCCATGGGTACATATCATTCATATGTAAGTCCAAAAATGGCTGTAGCAGCCAGACCTGGGCAGTCATATTTAGTCGTTTATTGAATATACCAACTTTTCAAATACTGGAGGTAGTCAAATATCGTTTTTATAGAGTTTCACCTAAAAGACAACTATTTTTCATTGATATTTAAATAAAGGTCTCAGAAAAATAACCTAAAACTACAACAGTTAGTTGAATTTGTCTAAATATATGATAATTAGCACATGGTTTGGAGGGCTCTTAGATATTACCCTTTATATTGCCTATTGCCTACAATTACAGTGCCTTCAGAAAATATTCACACCCTTTGACTTTTTCCACATTTTGTTGTGTTACAGCCTGAATTTAAAATGGATTAAATTGAGATTGTGTGTCACTGGCCTATACACAATACCCCATAATGTCAAAGTGGAATTATGTTTTTAGAAATGTTTACCAATTCATAAAAAATGAAAAGCTGAAATGTCTTGAGTCAATAAGCATTCAACCCCTTTCTTATGGAAAGCCTAAATAAATTCAGGAGTAACAATGTGCTTAACAAGTCACAATAAGTTGCATGGACTCACTCTGTGTGCAATAATAGGGTTTAACATGATTTTTGAATGACTACCTCATCTCTGTACCCCACACATACAATTATCTGTAAAGTCCCTCAGTCGAGCAGTGAATTTCAAACACAGATTAAACCACAAAGACCACGGAGGTTTTCCAATGCCTCGCTAAGAAGGGCGCCTATTGGTAGACGGCAAAAAAAACAAAAAAGCAGACATTGAACATCTCTTTGAGCATGTTGAAGTTATTCATTACACTTTGGATGGTGTATCAACACACCCAGTCACTACAAAGATACAGGCGTCCTTCCTAACTTAGTTGCTGGAGGGGAAGAAAACCGCTCAGGGATTTCACCATGAGGCCAATGGTGACTTTAAAACAGTTACAGAGTTTAATGGCTGTGATAGGAGAAAACTGAGGCTGGATCAACAACATTGTAGTTACTCCACAATACTTATCTAAATGACAGAGTGAAAAGACAGAAGCCTGTACACAAAAAACATATTCCAAAACATGCATCCTGTTTGCAATAAGGCACTAAATTAAAACTGCAAAAAATTGGCAAATAAATTAACTTTATGTCCTGAATACAAAGCATTATGTTTGGGGCAAATCCAACACAACACATCACTGAGTACCACTCTTCATATTTTCAAGCATGGTGGTGGCTGCATCATGTTATGGGTATGCTTGTCATCGGCAAGGACTAGGGAGCTAAGCACAGGCAAAATCCCAGAGGAAAACCTGGTTCAGTCTGCTTTCCAACAGACACTGGGAGACAAATATACACTGGAGTTGCTTACTAAGATGACACTGAGTGTTCCTGAGTGGCCTAGTTACCGTTTTGACTTAAATCGGCTTGAAAATGTATGGCAAGACTTGAAAATGGCTGTCTAGCAAAGATCAACAACCAACTTGACAGAGCTTGAAGATTTTTTTATTTTTGAAAGAATAATGTGCAAATATTGTACAATCCAGGTATGCAAAGCTCTTAAAGACTTACCCAGACAGACTCACAGCCGTAATCGCTGCCAAAGGTGATGCTAACATGTATTGACTCAGGGGTGTGAATACGTATGTACAGTTGAAGTCGGAAGTTTACATACACCTCAGCCAAATACATTTAAACTCAGTTTTTCACAATTCCTGACATTTAATCGTAGTACAAATTCCCTGTCTTAGGTCAGTTAGGATCAACACTTTATTTTAAGAATGTGAAATGTCAGAATAATAGCAGAAATAATTATTTATTTCAGCTTTTATTTCTTTCATCACATTCCCAGTGGGTCAGAAGTTTACATACATTCAATTAGTATTTGGTAGCATTGCCTTTAAATTGTTTAACTTGGGTCAAACGTTTCGGGTAGCCTTCCACAAGCTTCCCACAATAAGTTGGGTGAATTTTGGCCCATTCCTCCTGACAGAGCTGGTGTAACTGAGTTAGGTTTGTAGGCCTCCTTGCTCGCACACACTTTTTCAGTTCTGCCCACACATTGTCTATAGGATTGAGGTCAGGGCTTTGTGATGGCCACTCCAATACATTGACTTTGTTGTCCTTAAGCCATTTTGCCACAACTTTGGAAGTATGCTTGGGGTCATTGTCAATTTGGAAGACCCATTTGCGACCAAGCTTTAACTTCCTGACTGATGTCTTGAGATGTTGCTTCAATATATCCACATCATTTTCCTTCCTCATGATGCCATCTATTTTGTGAAGTGCACCAGTCCCTCCTGCAGCAAAGCACCCCCACATCATGATGCTGCCACCCCCGTGCTTCACGGTTGGTATGGTGTTCTTCGGCTTGCAAGTACCCCCTTTTTCCTCCAAACATAACGATGGTCATTATGGCAAAAACAGTTCTATTTTTGTTTAATCAGACCAGAGGACTTTGTGCCCATGTGCAGTTGCAAACCGTAGTCTGTCTTTTTTATGTCGATATAGGACTCGTTTTACTGTGGATATAGATACTTTTGTACCTGTTTCCTCCAGCATCTTCACAAGGTCCTTTGCTGTTGTTCTGGGATTGATTTAAACTTTTCGCACCAAAGTACGTGAATCTCTAGGAGACAGAACGCATCTCCTTCCTGAGCGGTATGACAGCTGCGTGGTCCCATGGTGTTTATACTTGCGTACTATTGTTTGTACAGATGAATGTGGTACCTTCAGGCATTTTGAAATAGCTCCCAAGGATGAACCAGACTTGTGGATGTCTACATTTGTTTTTCTGAGGTCTTGGCTGATTTCTTTTGATTTTCCCACAATGTCAAACAAAGAGGCACTGAGTTTGAAGGTAGGCCTTGAAATACATCCACAGGTACACCTCCAATTGACTCAAATGATGTAAATTAGTCTATCAGAAGCTTCTAAAGCCATGACATCATTTTCTGGAATTTTCCAAGCTGTTTAAAGGCACAGTCAACTTAGTGTATGTAAACTTCTGACCCACTGGAATTGTGATACAGTGAATTATAAGTGAAATAATCTGTCTGTAAACAATTGTTGGAAAAATGACTTGTGTCATGCACAAAGTAGATGTCCTAACCGACTTGCCAAAACTATAGTTTGTTAACAAGAAATGTGTGGAGTGGTTGAAAAACAAGTTTTAATGACTCCAACCTAAGTGTATGTAAACTTCCGACTTCAACTGTAAATGCTGTATTTCATTTTCAATCAATTTGCAAATATTTCTGAAAACATGTTTTCACTTTGTCATTATGGGGTATTGTGTGTAGATGGGTAAGCAAAAAAAAATATTTAATCCACTTTGAATTCAGGCTGTAACACAACAAAATGTGGAATAAATCAAGGGGTGTGATTACTATCTGAAGGCGTGGGTAAATACACGAGGGACATGGAATCACCTCAACATTAGAGTAGAACACTTTAGCAGTTTCAAAATGACTAACACATATATTTTCATTAGGTAATCCAGTAAACCTTTACATCAAGTTCTTATACATGTGTAGTAACTTTGTGATTATTTACATTTAGCAGCAAGTGTTACATAGGACTTTGTAAATGGCTTTATAATCGCATAATAATGGCGTTATTACATATGTAGAATGAGGAACAGTCAGTATTCCTCTTGTGTACAGACGTTACAAAAACTCTCAGCTCATTGCTATGCAATTCAAGTTTTTATTAAGTGTCGAAAGGAAACTAAATATCCAAAAACTGCCGTCATGAATCAACTACATCCAAGGTAAGTGGAAAATCATGTTAGTTTGTATTCTGAGTAAACTATCCCTTTAAAGATGGTATAGTGTGTTGGAAATAAGAACACCTCCCTTCAGATGGACAAAGAGGTTCAAAGTTGTTTTTGCTAAGCATCCAACTTGCTGTTTGCATGTTTGCAAATGGCTTTGAATTTCTCTACAGGATTTTCAGGTATCATAAAATGAATTGCAGCTTTCTACCTATTCAGTGGCATGTTGAAAGAGTCATTCAGTAGTTGAGCATCACAACTTATTTATACTTATCTGTACAACATTTCATTGGTTGGTTGGTTTGACTTGATTATGTAAACCTGAGGCAATGGACATTCAGGAGAATGGACATTTACAGAATGTTCCGATAGAAATGTATTGTGTAGATAAAATATGACTGTCAGATAGAGTGCAATAGTATAGGAGATTGGGTTCTATTCATTATATTTCTATCTTCCACATGCAGTTCCACATACAACCCTGGCATTAGTCGAAGGCAGCCAATCCAATCGTTTCTGAAAACTAGTCACTTCCTATGATCTGTATTCATATATATATATATATATATTTAAGTAATTGCTTTCTCAGATCTGTTTTCAAATAGTTTTAAAAGGTAGTTACTTTCTGAGATCTGTATTCAAATAGTTTTGAAAAGTAATCACTTTCTTAGATCTATATTCAAATGCATTTTAAAAGTAGTACTTTTCTGGGATCTGTATTCAAATAGTTGTAGTCACCTTCAAAGTAACTATAGTTACATTCCACAAAACATGATTAAAATTATAGTTATCCCAGGTCTAGTAGCAACTGCAGGTGCAAAATAATTGTGGAAGATTGCACACATATTTTTTTCTAAATATTTCATGTATATTTCAGCATCACATGCTGTGCTTAAATTAACTATTTATCTCTGTCATCAGTGCTAATAAAAGCAAGTAAATAACTGAGTTTAGTGGAAAATGAATGAATGCGTGGGAGTTCATTTGCCAGTTCACCGATTTTTATGAGGAAGTAGGGTAAGGAACTAAAGTCGGCATTCATATCATCAGTATATTTATCACTCTGAACATTCCACAGACTAGGCTATTCTAAAAATCATCATTAGGTAACACTGAGTCACTGAGTCACCCATTGACCTCTCTCTCTCTCTCGCTCCCTGTCTCTCTCTCTCACTTGTTCATAATTGGTTGATACACAATCACTATATCAGTCAGTGAGCCAGTCAGTGTGTCTCTCAGCTGAAACAGTATGATGTCACAACAGGAAGAAATGTGACAGCTCTGGGTTTGATACAATTGCACTGGTAGACAGATAACAGTAGATCATATTTTTCTTTATTTTCACTTTGAAACCATTTTCAGTTGTCCTGGAGGATATGAAGACAGATAACATGGAGACAACCGTCCACATATTGACAACAGTCTTTATTTGTAGACCATAGAAAAAGAAGGAACATCTTCCATGATGCAACTGAGTTCTATAAAGTGCAGAAGTTCAGTGTCTTTAAATCACTGTGCGGAGCATTGCTTCGTTGAATTCAACTCAGTCAAAAACAAGACGTGTGCAAGACAGTTATGGATGTAACACAGTCAGATCTCACATTACATTTACAGTATAGTGCACCTAATATTAGACTTAGTCCCAGTCTCCCAGCAGCCTGTCTGTCTCCAGCCAGTTAGCCCAGCTCCGGTGAGGTTTTTCTCCAGTCTCTCTTGATGACTTGTGACCCCAGAAAGGACCTTCCATTGCAGCTCTGATTTGAGCTGACCTGTGTTCAGTGTGTGAGTACGGGCAGTGAGGCTGCAGCAGAAGTCTTTTTGACTTTTAGCAGAGTGGTGTCTCTTTTTAGCGTGACCGATGATGTCACAGGTCCCTGAGTCAATTTCCTGGAACACAAAATAAGCCAGCTTTACTATCTATGCATGTTAGACATTTGAAACATAGATGTCACTCAGGGATTCTTGAAAGTTGGGACAATCCTTGTCTGGCAGGGAAATGTCCTTTTTAAAAGTTTGACATTTAACAAATTACATTTAAGGGAATTTTATAAGGACAAATATTTTTTTATTAATTTCCATGTGGGCTCTCTGCAAGGAAATGCCCTTGTCCGGAGCAAAGGATTACAATTTCAAACTCCCCCAAAAAGTGTTATTTTAATATTGAAATCACCATGGTCACAACCATAACCTGTCAACTCCATCTCCCTGAGATATTAAGATAGAATATGAATGTTGTTTCAAATATGTAACCTTTAATTAGGTTTTAGAGTCAGAAAGCAACTGAGGAAAAACTAAATTGCTACTGTGAGTACCACTTGAATGAAGAAGAAAAATAAGCAATTTTTTCAACTCTGTCAGATTTTTGTCTAACATCAACTCCGTCAGAGTGCTGAAAGATCTGATGGAATGGTTATATTTTGTTGGGGATCGTCAAATTAATAATATTTCATATTTTACAAATGTTTGTATTGAACTTGTATTTTTAAAGACAAGAATATGTCTGTTTTGAATATCTGTTGTCAACTCTGTCAGTGACTTCGCTGATTGCTAACCCCCTTAAAATCGATTTTTTTGGTAAATATTCTGAAGAAATATGTTCATCATTGTCCTGCAATAAATGCTTTAACTATTGAAGTACTGGCTGTGCTAGACATAAGAGATAACATTTATAAATCTTGTTTTATGTTCTGAATCTAGAAAAACATGCCAAAATGCTAACGAAATTAGACCTGGAGCATTATACAGTGGGCTGAAACAAAATAAAATAAAGTTTGGAGAATTGTATTACATATTTGAATAATTTTATGTTAGAATGAAACAATCAAGGCCTTTAAAAACTTGTTGGACAACAAATATAAAAAATAAAATGCCATTTATGGTGTCTGACAGAGTTGATATAAATCCAGTTAGGTGCATTGTATGAAAAAAGGTTTGAATTAGGAGGTTGTTTTTTTCACATGGTGTGATAGCTGATACTTTGGTCTATAACAATTTACATTTCAAATGTTGTTAATATTAAGAAACATATTTCCGGGGGGAGAAAAAGTTGGGATTGTCCCGTTTTTTAAGTATCCCTGCACTATTGTCAGTATGGGTAAGAATGAGGTAATGATAGTTGATAAACCAGTGTCACAAGCACAATGTTGGGTAAGTGGTAAGAGAAAAGAGGTCAATGTTGAGTAATGATACCAGGGGGAACGGGGGGTAATACTTGTACCGCAGAGTAATAGGTTTATGTACGCACCGCTCACTGGTTTGGGACTTTTCCTTCTTTGACAGGGCAGGTGTTCCATGAGAGATGCCTTCTCCTCCATCAGAGACTTTCTGATCCCCCTGATGGCCAGGCGGGTCCCCAACTGCTGGACTCTTCACCTGGGCACTGCCACAACACAGGAGAGAAGGTACTGTTCAATTCAATTCTGTTCCGTTCAATTCAATTCTGTTCCGTTCAATTCAATTCTGTTCCGTTCAATTAAATTATGTTCCGTTCAACTCAATTCTGTTCCGTTCAACTCAATTCTGTTCCGTTCAACTCAATTCTATTAATTTTCTCAGAAGTCGCGTGAAATATGATCACAAGAAGCGGCACCCTGGAGCAGGTTAGGGGTTAGCAAGTGCAAGTGCCTTGCTGAAGGGCACAATGGCAGTAGATGTGTCACTTCAGTAGCTTTTACCTGAACCTGTAGTCTGAGGGCAGGCTCTGGCCCTGTCTGTAGTCCCCTCTAGTTTTAGAGATCTGCTTGTGGAGGTCCCTCACTGAGCAGCTGTAGCCGTTGAAGATGTAGTCAGCGAACAGCAGCTTCCCTCTGATGTACATCTGTTGAATGAATAAACAGAAACATCTTATAGACTGACGGAGACTTGATATTGATTTTTGCCAAAAAGAAATTAGTAAAAAAGTCTAAATATCTGGATATTACATCCACGTACAATTACTGTAACTTTATCCTTCTGTTTCTCTCTGACCTGCAGATGAGTTGACCCTTCATCTGACCTGAAGGCTTTTATTCAGGTGGTAGGAAATGGTAGCCAATTTGAAGCCAGACTGAATGCTGAGCTCACCAATGTTTCCCTTGTCTTGTTTAACCATGTTTCATCCTATCTAGCCAAGCCAGATGTCAGTCAGTCATATGGTAACCTGGTCTCAGGTTTATAAATAAATAAATAAAATAAATTGGTCATTTAGCAGACGCTCTTATCCAGAGCGACTTACAGGAGCAATTAGGGTTAAGTGCCTTGCTCAAGGGCACATCGACAGATTTTTCACCTAGTCGGCTTGGGGATTAGAACCAGCGACCTTTCGGTTACTGCTACAACGCTCGTAACCACTAAGCTACCTGCCGCTTCTTTATAACAGAAGAACCCGACTAGCCTGTTCTTCATTGTTAGTCTACAGCAGGTAGTTAGTCTACAGGAGGTAGTTAGTCTACAGCAGGTAGTTAGTCTACAGCAGGTAGTTAGTCTACAGGAGGTAGTTAGTCTACAGCAGGTAGTTAGTCTACAGGAGGTAGTTAGTCTACAGGAGGTAGTTAGTCTACAGCAGGTAGTTAGTCTACAGGAGGTAGTTAGTCTACAGGAGGTAGTTAGTCTACAGGAGGTAGTTAGTCTACAGCAGGTAGTTAGTCTACAGCAGGTAGTTAGTCTACAGCAGGTAGTTAGTCTACAGCAGGTAGTTAGTCTACAGCAGGTAGTTAGTTCACAGTAAGAGAAGCAGAGAAAGTTCCAGAGAATTCTGTAAAGGTTATGTGTCTAACATCTCATACGTGTTGTTTCACGTCAAAATGACTTCATGTCACTTTGATTTATGAGTCTGGTGAGTAGATCCATCAAACAGTCTTTATTAAAGACAGTTACGTTATTAACATATTGAAGATAGTTTCACTCTGTGTTGCGTGTGCTGTCTGTCCTTCCTCCACGCCCAGCCAGGTTGGCTCATTTTCAGTAAGTAGCCCTTTCCTGCAGTCAAATGACTTAGTATCCTAATGGGTGGAATGTTATTCATATTTTTCATAATTTCATAATGAATAAAGATTATTTTAAAAACCTGCCGAAAATCTGGTGTTTCTATGTCAAAGGGTTTTGTTATATTTCAGTCTTCTGTGATGTATAGAAGTGTAATATTGGGATGCAAACTCAAAATGGAATACATTTAAACTCTATGGTACAGGTGTCTTCTTTTTTTTTAAAGCCCATAACCATGTACGTGAGGTGTAGACTTTTGTTTCAAAGTAGAGTTTGTTTGACTCCGAAGAAACACTCTGTGTGACACTGATTCAGCCCACTGCAGTAAAAGGATAACTGGAGTTCTGGGAAAAGGTAACTTAATTTACAGTAAAGACCAACCTGGTTTCATAATGATGTCGAAGCTCTTGGATTAGTGTTTCTTTGCTACCATCTACAGTAACATGTGGATATCAGGTGAATAGGATTAGGGCTGCGTGCTGATCCTCTACCTGATCCTCTACCCTTCACACGGAAATGTGCACTCATTCACTTGCATTGGATTGGTGCAAGCAAGGTTGTAGCTTAGGGAGTTTCCACCGTATTAATTACACCAGTCCATTCATTTTCAATCCATGAGGGGGAGTGTATTACAGTTTTTTACAACCACTTTGGCACTAATTTCAGAACCTTGACGTCATTTTTCAAAACTCTAGACACAAAACTCACAACCAATGATCAAAATGCACATTTTTCAAAACTTTTTTCATTTGCTTGGATACAATACACATAAAACTAAGATCATTTGTTCATTTAACAAAAATCACCTGTTCAATATGACACAACTTAACATCAAAGTACTACTATTTCAAAAGGCAATTCACACATTACATTTCAGATGAGTGTCTATTCATTTCATTACAATTATCCAACTATCAATTGATACAACTGCTCAAAATGATAAGTAACTGTTGCATTGCTCTTAATGCATAGTTGTATGGGTTGTTGTGGGTAGTTTTTGTATGTAATTATTGTAGGTTAGTATTGTATTCGGCGGTGCCGGGTGTAGCACGAAGCTAGCTAGCTAGCTAACTCACCTCCTGGACTAGCTGGCGAGTAGCTATTAGCAACGGTAGCAACTAAATACAATATCCTTTTAGCCAGCTACATTTGTTCGCAGCGACGCCGTTTTTCAAACAAAGTCATCACCGCAGCCATTGCTAGCTAGCCAACGCTACCAGCTAGCAGTACTATAGCAACTAAATACAATATAATTTTAGCCAGCTACATTCGTTCGCAGCGACGCCGTTTTTCAAACAAAGTCAACACAGCAGCCATTGCTAGCTAGCCAACACTACCAGCTAGCTGTACTGTAGCAGCTAAATACAATATATTTGTGCTAGCTAGCCAACGTTTAATTATTGCTGCGTTATGAAAGGAACTAGACACGGACACAAATTATCTGTTTAGTGTGTTAACACACTATTGGTAGTTTGTTGTAACCAAGTATTGGTGCTAAACTGTGTGTTATTGGATGCTAGCATGCTAGTTAGCTATGGCCTCATAGTTAGCTAGCTGAATAAAGTAAGTTGAGTCTATTCCTTGAAACATTGAACCGCTGTAGTTTACAACAATTCTAATTTCTAAAGTGGAAGTTGGGAGAGTTTTATTCGGGTGGTTCAGTGAAACAATTATAGTTTCTGAGGTGGAAGTTGGTAGAGTTATATTTGGGAGTTTTGGTGAGGGAGGCCCTGCTCTCTCCTTTCCCAGATGTTTAGTTCATTTCATTCCGATCTCCTCTGCATTATTGTAGCCATCTGCTACAGCCTGTCAACTATGCCTCTGCCTATCCCTGTTCTCTCCTCTCCGCACAGGCTACACAAACGCCTCACACCGCGTGGCTGCTGCCTCTCTAACCTGGTGGTCCCTGCACGCACCACACACCTGGAGTTCCAGGTCTCAGGCAGCCTCTGGAACTGCCGTTCTGCTGCCAACAAGGCTGACTTCATCCCAGCCTATGCTACCCTCCAGTCCCTCGACTTCCTGGCGCTGACGGAAACATGGATTACCACTGAAAACACTGCTACTCCTACTGCTCTCTCCTCGTCTGACCATGTGTTCTCGCATACCCCGAGAGCATCTGGTCAGAGGGGTGGTGGCACAGGAATCCTCATCTCTCCCAAGTGGACATTCTCAATTTTTCCCCTAACCCATCTGTCTATCTCCTCATTTGAATTCCATGCTGTCACAGTCACTAGCCCATTTAAGCTTAATATCCTTGTCATCTATCGCCCTCCAGGTTCCCTTGGAGAGTTCATCAATGAGCTTGACGCCTTGATAAGTTCCTTTCCTGAGGATGGCTCACCCCTCACAGTTTTGGGGGATTTCAACCTCCCTACGTCTACATTTGACTCATTTCTCTCTGCCTCCTTCTTTCCACTCCTCTCCTCTTTTGACCTCACCCTCACACCGTCCCCCCCTACTCACAAGGCAGGCAATACGCTTGACCTCATCTTTACTAGATGCTGCTCTTCTACTAATCTCACTGCAACTCCCCTCCATGTCTCCGACCACTACTTTGTATCCTTTTCTCTCTCGCTCTCCTCCTACACTACTCACTCTGCCCCTACACAGATGGTAATGAGCCGCCGCAACCTTCGCTCTCTCTCTCCCACTACTCTCTCCTCTTCCATCCTATCATCTCTTCCCTCTGCTCAATCCTTCTCTCTCCAATCTCCTGATTCTGCCTCCTCAACCCTCCTCTCCTCCCTTTCTGCATCCTTTGACTCTCTGTGTCCCCTATCCTCCCGGCCGGCTCAGTCCTCCCCTCCAGCTCCGTGGCTTGATGACTCATTGCGAGCTCACAGAACAGAGCTCCGGGCAGCTGAGAGGAAATGGAAGAAAACTAGACTCCCTGCGGACCTGGCATCTTTTCACTCCCTCCTCTCTACATTTTCTTCATCTGTTTCTGCTGCTAAGGCCACTTTCTACCACTCTAAATTCCAAGCATCTGCCTCTAACCCTAGGAAGCTCTTTGCCACATTCTCCTCCCTGCTGAATCCCCCCCCCCCCCCTCCCTCTCTGTGGATGACTTCGTCAACCACTTTGAAAAGAAGGTTGACGACATCCGATCCTCGTTTGTTAAGTCTAATGACACTGCTGGTCCTGCTCACACTGCCCTACCCTATGCTCTGACTTCTTTCTCCCCTCTCTCTCCAGATAAAATCTTGCGACTTGTGACTGCAGGCCGCCCAACAACCTGCCCGCTTGACCCCATCCCCTCCTCTCTTCTCCAGACCATCTCCGGTGACCTTCTCCCCTACCTCACCTCGCTGATCAACTCATCCTTGACCGCTGGCTATGTCCCTTCCGTCTTCAAGAGAGCGAGAGTTGCACCCCTTCTCAAAAAACCAACACTCGATCCCTCTGATGTCAACAACTACAGACCAGTATCCCTTCTTTCTTTTCTTTCCAAAACTATTGAGCGTGCCGTCTTTAGCCAACTCTCTTGCTATCTCTCTCAGAATGACCTTCTTGATCCTAACCAGTCAGGTTTCAGGACTGGTCATTCAACTGAGACTGCTCTTCTCTGTGTCACGGAGGCTCTCCGCACTGCTAAAGCTAACTCTCTCTCCTCTGCTCTTGTCCTTCTAGACCTGTCTGCTGCCTTTGATACTGTGAACCATCAGATCCTCCTCTCCACCCTCTCCGAGCTGGGCATCTCCGGCGCGGCTCACTCTTGGATTGCGTCCTACCTGACCGGTCGCTCCTACCAAGTGGCGTGGCGAGAAGCTGTCTCCGCACCACGTGCTCTCACCACTGGTGTCCCCCAGGGCTCAGTTCTAGGCCATCTCCTATTCTCGCTATACACCAAGTCACTTGGCTCTGTCATATCCTCACATGGCCTCTCCTATCATTGCTACGCTGACGATACACAACTAATCTTCTCCTTTCCCCCTTCTGATAACCAGGTGGCGAATCGCATCTCTGCATGTCTGGCAGACATATCAGTATGGATGACGGATCACCACCTCAAGCTGAACCTTGGCAAGACGGAGCTGCTCTTCCTCCCGGGGAAGGACTGCCCGTTCCATGATCTCGCCATCACGGTTGACAACTCCGTTGTGTCCTCCTCCCAGAGTGCGAAGAGCCTTGGCGTGACCCTGGACAATACACTGTCGTTCTCCGCTAACATCAAGGCGGTGACCCGATCCTGCAGGTTCATGCTCTACAACATTCGGAGAGTACGACCCTGCCTTACACAGGAAGCAGCACAGGTCCTAATCCAGGCACTTGTCATCTCCCGTCTGGATTACTGCAACTCGCTGTTGGCTGGGCTCCCTGCCTGTGCCATTAAACCCCTACAACTCATCCAGAATGCCGCAGCCCGTCTGGTGTTCAACCTTCCCAAGTTCTCTCACGTCACCCCGCTCCTCCGCACACTCCACTGGCTTCCAGTTGAAGCTCGCATCTGTTACAAGACCATGGTGCTTGCCTATGGAGCTGTGAGGGGAACGGCACCTCCGTACCTTCAGGCTCTGATCAGTCCCTACACCCAAATGAGGGCATTGCGTTCATCCACCTCTGGCCTGCTGGCTCCCCTTCCTCTGCGGAAGCATAGTTCCCGCTCAGCCCAGTCAAAACTGTTCGCTGCTCTGGCACCCCAATGGTGGAACAAGCTCCCTCACGACGCCAGGACAGCGGAGTCACTCACCACCTTCCGGAGACATTTGAAACCCCACCTCTTTAAGGAATACCTGGGATAGGATAAAGTAATCCTTCTACCCCCCCCCCCCCCCCCCCTCTTAAAAAACATTTTTAAAAAAAATTTGTAAAGTGGTTATCCCACTGGTTATAGGGTGAATGCACCAATTTGTAAGTCGCTCTGGATAAGAGCGTCTGCTAAATGACGTAAATGTAAATGTAAATGTATGGAAACAGACAAACAATATTCCATGTTTAGATCATAAAAGTTTCAAAGTAACGAGATTCATTGTCACCAATTAGCGTGGAGCATGAACCAATTAGACTACATTATCTATGGATGTAATATTTCATCATTATTCTTTATCAGACACCGTTTATATGGTCCCCTTGTAACCTTCCTTGATGAGCTCGATCAGGTCTGTAGAGCTGATGGCGTGACCTATGTCATTGTGTGGGATAATGTCAGGTTCCACCATGCTCATATGGTGCAAGCATGGTTTCAGGCCCATGCACAATTTACCACCATGTATTTACCCCCATACTCTCCTTTCCTTAACCCGATTGAGGAATTTTTCTCCACATGGAGATGAAAGGTTTATGATAGGCGCCCTCATGAACAAGTCACTCTTCTCCAGGCCATGGATGACGCATGCAATGACATCGCGGCAGACCAGTGTCAGGCCTGGATTCGCCATGGCCAAAGGTTTTTTCCAAGATGTTTGGCTAATGAAAACATCCATTGTGATGTAGATGAGAACCTGTGGCCAAATCCACAAGACAGAGTTGATGAAAATGTAGAAGTACAGTAATCACTCCTATGTTTTGCTTTTTACAGTACAAGCAAGCAAGTTGAGGAACACTGCATTTGATGTTTTACAGTACTGTATTGTTTTTCATCAATATATTTCAGATTTTGTTCAATGATTCCACTGTGTCTGTAGTATTCTCTCTACTACTGCAGTACTTTTACAGGGATGTATTTACATGTAGTACCATAATGAAACATGTATCACCTATTTTGTACTACAATATTTAATGATCGTACGAACAATGACACAGTGAAACTATCGGTTGCTTGTGTGTGGGTGATCTAAATTAACGTTTCATTGGTATTTCACAATAAATTCATTTTTTGAACCAATGATTGTGCAAGTGCAATATTTCTTTCAATATATGAATGCACAATGCAATGTTTTGAACATTGGACAGCCTGTGTTACAAGTAATGACCGTTTTTGAGTTTTGTGTCTAGAGTTTTGAAAAATGACGTCAAGGTTCTGAAATTTAGTGCCAAAGTGATTGTAAAAAAAACTGTAGTATGAGTAAGAATTTGGTAGAAGGGTAGTGAATCGGACCGCAGCCAAGCAGTCGTGGCTAAGAGGCAGCTGTTGACCAACTGACCAGAAACATCCCAGGGGCGGCGTTGTGTCTCTGCTGCAGCAGTGTATTGTGGGTAGCTGGGCAGGTCTTCCCTGTAGACAGCTCATACCTCATCAGGCGGAACGAGTCCAGCTGACTCTGTATATGAGAACAAAGTCAAGCATGAAAAGTTATCTATTGTTTTATTTGAAAAGCCTGCCGTGTTTATGTGCATACATGCATGCATGCGTTTGTGTGTGTGTGTGTGAGTGTGTGTGTGTGTGTGTGTGAGTGTGTGTGTGTGTGTGTGTGTGTGTGTGTTTGAGTGTGTGAGTGAGTGTCAGCACCAGGTAATCTCAAGAGTGGAATTAATGGATACATTGTGTGTTGTAAATGTACTGTATGTAACGTAAATGGGGCAGCAGGTAGCTTGGTGGTTAAGAGCGTTGTGCCAGTAACCGAAAGGTCGATGGTTCTAATCCCCGAGCCGACTAGGTGAAAAATCTGTCGATGTGCCCTCGAGCAAGGCACTTAACCCTAATTACTCCTGTAAGTCTCTCTGGATAAGAGCGTCTGCTAAAAATTACTTAATATATATAGTTTTTTAATGTAAAATGTAAATCAACCCATCAACCTGAGTGCATGGCATGGTCCTGTTTTTATTCATCCTCTCGTAGAGGTGTTCCAGCAGGGGGATGTGGGGCTGGGGCTGGTGCGGGGGCTGGTGCGGGGGGGTCACACACACCACCAGGATCTGTTCACTGTGGGGGGGCTGGCCCCAGATGAAGGCATCATACTCCTGGTCTGTCAGGACTGGCATGGTCCTGGAGCTGCAGCGACACAGCCTCTGGGTCCGGCCCTCTACCCCCAGGAGAGCGGCCCTGAGCTGGGCAGGACACAGGCTGGAGAGGGGGTAAGGGGTGGAGGGGCTGGAGGATGCATAGTGGTGGGGTTGGGCAGTGAGACGGAGCTCTGGACTGCATCTCGGGATCACCACAGACCTGGGGGGTGGAAAGAGTAGAAAATGGTTATCATCATAGGACAGAAGGAAAGCGAGCGATTAGTCCTTGTTAAGGTCAGAAGAAGAAGAAGAAGAAGAAGAAGAAGAAGAAGAAGAAGAAGAAGAAGAAGAAGAAGAAGAAGAAGAAGAAGAAGAAGAAGAAGAAGAAGAAGAAGCTCAAGCAAGAGTTGTCTCTGGAAGTGACAGGTGTATGGTTCTGCTCTTACTCCAGTCTGATGTTGCTGTGGACTCTGAAGGTCCCTGACTGTGTGAAATGAAATGGCTCCTCTCTTTTCTCCCTTCCCTGCTTCTTTAGAGAAAATGTCCTGTTGACAAATCAATAATATGTGATAGAGAGTCTGGATACTCTTCATCATCAACAGCATCATCATCAAAACTTCAGTCTGAACATAATAATTTGTTAATTTCCATATCGGCGCTGTCGGTTGAAAACCTTGTAAGTCCCCATTTTATTTTATTGTTTCACATGTATTGAAAGCAGTAACTCCCCTCAATGTGCTCTGAAAATGTAATAGCTCTAGGACCCCACATTTTTTTTCAAAATAGCTTCTGAAATTTCAGAATTGTATGTTCGCTAATAGGAAAATATGGCAGTATCTCCTGAAAAGTTTATGTTTTGGAAATAATAGGTTTTATTCCGGCAGAGACGATATCCAAAATCGCTCTTTTTCTATAACAACACACATCATAGTCACATCATGTTACCATGACAACTTGTGGGTGGCGCCTGGCAGGAGGATGTCTGTAGGTGCAGACAGAGACAGGTGTCTGGTGCTGGCCTGTAGCTCAGTGCTGCCCCCCTCTGGTAGACCCCGGGTACTGTCTAATAGCCCTGTGGTGGGGTGGAGGGAGGGCAGGGCTGCTGACTGGGCCTCTCTCTTCAGTCTGGGCCGCATTGGACCATCGGACAGCCGCTCTATATCTGGGCACTTGATACCTGATGGCCAATAGAAGACAGTCAGGACTTCATGAAGGAGACTCATAGTGGGGTTGTGGTCCTCTGTAGCTCAGTTGGTAGTCAGGATAGTGAGTTTGATTCCTGGGGCCATGATGCTTAAAATGTGTGTGTAACAGTTTTGCTTCCGTCCCTCTCCTCGCCCCTACCTGGGCTTGAACCAGGGACCCTCTGCACACAGACAACAGTCACACTCGAAGCACTGTTACCTGTCGCTCCTTGCAGAGCAAGGGAAACAACTACTTCAAGTTCTCAGAGCGAGTGACGTCACCGATTGAAACGCTACTAGCGCACACCGCTAACTAGCTAGCCATTTCACACCGGTTACATATGCACACATGACTGTAAGTCGCTTTGGATAAAAGTGTCTGCTAAATGGCATATATTATTATATATGATAGGAGATGACATACGTAACCAAGAAGAAAGTAATAACAAAGCTTTTGATGCTGCTGTACTTTACTGAAACACCTTTATCAGGACAGACCTGTATAGCTTGATTGTATTTTCCATGTGAATAACCCATCCAACTAGCTGAATGGTTTCTGTGTTTACTTCGGTTGGTACTAATATCAGTCCACAAGGACTTGCTGCAGTATAGACGTAAGTGCTTTATATAGGATTTAGAAAAGCTCCAGTGGACCATGTGAGAGAGCTCTTCACCCCTTGACCTGTTATTGTAAAAGAGAATAATTATGTCTATAATAAAATACATTTAAATAAACCCTTGTGTACCTGTGGCGATCCGGTAGAACTCCAGCCAGTCGTCCAGGATATTGCATACTCTCCTCTGGAGTCTTTTCAGCTCTCGTCCTGCCCGCCCTCCTCCTCTCCTGAAGGGACATGGTTCTTCCAGCTTCTCCACCTCCCGGGCCATCTGTAGCACCTCACCGGAACGCACTGAAACCTGGCCATAATCAAAATCTTATTGTATATAAATGTCTGATCAAGAGAGACTATTACAGACATTGAAAACACCACTCAATGGATGAAATCCTAACTGACATCCTCTTAGGCAGGTCGTTATTGTAAAATATGTGTTCTCAAGGAGCTACTTAGTTAAATAAATAATAATAATAATAATAATATGCCATTTAGCAGACGCTTTTATCCAAAGCGACTTACAGTCGTGCGTGCATACATTTTTGTGTATGGGTGGTCCCGGGGATTGAACCCACTACCTTGGCGTTACAAGCACCGTGCTCTACCAGCTGAGCTACAGAGGACCACATGTGATATGTGCAACGATGTGATAGATGCTCTTAAAAGTCTCTTACCCTCTTGCTGTCTATGGGCTGGCCCTGCTGCTTCTGGTGCTTGTTAGTCAGGGAGAGCTCCTGGGCAGCCAGAGAGGTGAACGTCCCCTCAGTCTGCAGACAGACCTGGAAGACACAACACATGACTCATACAAATCACCAATCAGATTCACCAGTCAGCAACCGTTCACCAATCAGATTCACCAGTCAGCAACCGTTCACCAATCAGATTCACCAGTCAGCAACCGTTCACCAATCAGATTCACCAGTCAGCAACCGTTCGCCAAAAAGATTTGGCCATCATTCACCAGATCACCAGCCATCATCAACACATTAAGCCTGAAAGAGCTCTATACTATATCTAATGGATCTTCATCATCATCACAGTGTTGTTTTCACACCGCTTCTTTAGGTGGGGTGATGTTGGGCAGTGGGGACAGTGGGAGCTGGACACTCTGGCTCTGACTGCTAAAGCTGAGGGTGGCACAGGTACCGCTCAACAGTCGTACTGAGATGTGATCAGACACCTGGGGAAAAATTATAAAATAACCAAAAGTTAGGAATGCCACTTCGCTTAAACACATCTTAATCCTAACTAAACCCTATCTTAATCCTAACTAAACCCTATCTTAATCCTAACTAAACCCTATCTTAATCCTAACTAAACCCTATCTTATTCCTAACTAAACCCTATCTTAATCCTATCTTAATCCTAACTAAATCCTATCTTAATCCCAACTAAACCCTATCTTAATCCCAACTAAACCCTATCTTAATCCTAACTAAATCCTATTTTAATCCTAACTAAACCCTATCTTATTCCTAACTAAACCCTATCTTAATCCTAACTAAACCCTATCTTAATCCTAACTAAACCCTATCTTATTCCTAACTAAACCCTATCTTAATCCTATCTTAATCCTAACTAAATCCTATCTTAATCCCAACTAAACCCTATCTTAATCCCAACTAAACCCTATCTTAATCCTAACTAAATCCTATTTTAATCCTAACTAAACCCTATCTTATTCCTAACTAAACCCTATCTTAATCCTAACTAAACCCTATCTTATTCCTAACTAAACCCTATCTTAATCCTAACTAAATCCTATCTTAATTCTAACTAAATCCTATCTTAATCCCAACTAAACCCTATCTTAATCCTATCCTAATCCTATTTTTAACCCTATGTTAATCCTAACTAAACCACAAGAGAGATTCCTAATTGGCATAAATCAATTCTCACCTCTTATGATAGATGATGAAATATTCAAGAAATACATGTACTTGATGGCCGTTCCTCTATTAAAAGTTATGATTACAATAGAGGCATTTTAGAACTGAAATTGACCTATCAGCCATGATGATGTAGTTGGAGTATCACAGTATCGGGCTCCAGTGGGTCACATCGTCACGCCCCACGTCCCCTGCTTTGTTACAACCCCCCCGTACCGCTCCCCTGCTCCTTTCAGCTGTCCCAGAGACTATCATATGACGGCGTTGCCCAGCAACTGGGACTTCCTCTTCTTCTTGACTGAGCTTGTCAGTGAAGGGCCCTCTAGAGCCAGGGATTACAGACAGTAGTTGTAGAATAAACTGGGCTACAGCCTATTAGCTTACTCTTACTTTCTTTACTTTACCTTCAATTAGGTGAGGTCAGATTAATAAGCTATGGACGAAAATGTGCTCATTCATGTACATTGAGCTACTTCCTGTATTGACTGAACATTGAACTACTTCCTGTATTGATGTAAATTGAACTACTTCCTGTATTGATGTACATTGAACTACTTCCTGTATTGATGTACATTGAGCTACTTCCTGTATTGACTGAGCATTGAACTACTTCCTGTATTGATGTACATTGAGCTACTTCCTGTATTGACTGAACATTGAACTACTTCCTGTATTGATGTACATTGAGCTACTTCCTGTATTGACTGAGCATTGAACTACTTCCTGTATTGATGTACATTGAGCTACTTCCTGTATTGACTGAACATTGAACTACTTCCTGTATTGATGTACATTGAACTACTTCCTGTATTGATGTACATTGAGCTACTTCCTGTATTGACTGAACATTGAACTACTTCCTGTATTGATGTACATTGAGCTACTTCCGGTATTGACTGAACTGAAATTAAGTTGACCCCATGGAACCCTGGTCCTCACCTGAATGACTATCCTCTCCTTCACCCCAGTCTGCCAGGTCCATTCCTTAGTGACAGCTCCTTCTGGGTCACACGTCATCCCACCACGCTGATCCCACACGGCAGTAACAGTCCCACTATAGACAACAACAGTTCACAACAGGTCGCAATAAGATCCATCTATGTCTGCTTTACTCACAGCAGGCATACTCACAATAAACACACAGTGTCTACTGCTGCTAACATAATGCCTGTGGTTCCATTGATTAAAGACCAGTGGAGGCTGCTGAGGGGAGGACGGCTCATAGTAATGGCTGGAACGGAGCGAATGGAATGGCATCAAACACATGGAAACCATGGAAACCATGTGTTTGATGTATTTATTACCATTCCACCTATTCCCGGGTAGGCCGTCATTGTAAATAAGAATTTGTTCTTAACTGACTTGCCTAGTTAAATAAAGGTTAAATAAATACATAAATATATTTAAAAATTCCGCTCCAGCCTTTACCACGAGCCCGTCCTCCCCAATTAAGCTGCCACCAGCCTCCTGTGGTGAGGATCCTTTCACGTGATCTACGACTAGATCTAACCAGCAGTAATCTACTGATCCAACTTAAGGCTTCCGCATACATCGGTTCGGTTTGAGCCTAACAGAACTTGGCTAGGCGAAGCGGCCGCCTGTGCTCGCATACTCCCTGAAGACCTTCGCTTTAAAAACAAGAAAAAAGTGGCAATATTACTGTTGTTAGTCCCGCTTGAGGCACCGTAGCAACAACATAGCCAGAAACACTTCCCTTAAAATAGTCCAAATTAATCTAAGATAAATCAAGAAATCTGTAATTAACTTTGACATTTTTGCCGAGGAGGTCTTAGTCGCGCAATTTTACATCTAGCTAAGATGTTTGGTGCAGTTTTTCTCAAGTGAAAAAAAAAGCATTACAACTAATCGTTTCTTGTTGAATGACAACAAACACTTCATGTTCCCACTCCTACTAGGAATAGTCCTGTTGACCAATCATCGACGAAGGGGTGTAGACTTCGGCTACTGAACTTCAACTTGCCTCAAGAAACAGTGTTGTGTGCAAGAACAGCCGGGAAAAAAACTGCCAAAGACCAAAACTAACAAAAACGTCACTAAATGTTGTGATAATATATGCGCGAACTGTTTCGACTGGGAAGCATGTGTAAGCTTTACCTGAACCTAGCTCAGCTCAATTCATTAATAAGTACAAATAAATTGGTCCTTCAAGTTAGATACTGTACATACTGTTATTAGTGCCTCTATTTCTGTTAACTTTATTTTTTTTAGAAATGTCTATTAAATCTTGAACCATTTACCATGTGTTTACCTGAGTGGGTGTGTGACGGTGCCCCGTCCTACTGCGGTGATGCTGGCCAGTGTAACAGGGCTGTGTTGGTCACTGAACACGTTGGTATAGAACCCTCCACAGGACAGACCAGAGTGGCTCTGACAAACTGCAACAAAACCAGACGGGTAGCTGGGCAGGGTCAAGGTCAAAGGTGACGGCTACGTTAACACATTTAGATTTAGATATCAGAGATTTAAACATCAAAGGTTGAGTTTAATTTGAGGAAGATGTTCCCTCCCCACTGCGTTGATTCATTGCCTTCACAGATCTCAGACAACTGGGCAAGTATAGCACGATCTAGTTTCTCTCATATTGCTTTCACATACCCAGTGCTGTCAGATCTGTGAAGATTAGTAAATGAGGGCAGTAGCGAGGTAACATCCTGGAATGAAACACAGCTTTAGTTGGGAAAGTGAGAAAGGATACTATATGAAGGAGGAGCCATCATTGATCCTGTAGTGTAGTTTCTGCCGCGGTGAATCCTGGTCTTCCTGCTTGACCTCTGGTATCTGGGGGTAAGGCCAGAACTTGCCTCCTCCTCCGCTTCCTCCTCCTGTCTTCTGCTGGTGTTTAACGTGTGGCTTGGCATCCCCATAGTGACGGAGGATTGGTGGTTTGTTCAGCCCACTCTCTGCCTGCTCCGTTGTCTGTTTTCTAAATGAAGTCATACTGCATGAGAAAGAGTGCCACCTGACTCATTGAAGTGAGAGGTCACATACACGTTGACAAATTGGCACACTCAAAGTAATTGAAACGGCCATTATGGTGCCATGGGGAAATGTTGT
Source organism: Coregonus lavaretus (assembly GCF_964263955.1). Taxonomy (NCBI): domain Eukaryota; kingdom Metazoa; phylum Chordata; class Actinopteri; order Salmoniformes; family Salmonidae; genus Coregonus; species Coregonus lavaretus. The sequence continues at coordinate 127,060 of NW_028164876.1, forward strand.
GTTGCAGGAAAAGCTGTAGAAATAGATAGAATATAATATTGTAGGGCACAGCAGGGAAGCGAACCTGGGTCGCTGGCGTGAATGGCAAACATGCATAGCACCAATGAGATGAACCTGTTTGGTGGAGATTGTAACATGGCTCATAATATAGTGAGGATCGCTACAATAGAATAGTATAGTATAGAATAGAATAGTATAGAATAGTATAGTATAGAATAGTATAGAATAGAATAGAAGTTCATACGTGGGTATCCTAGCCAGTTGCAGCCTCTCTACAACCCAATGACACAGGTTAGTCCACTGAGGTTCCTCATGGGTTGGCTCCTTAGGCTGGACGATCCAACCTGCATGTACCATACAATACAATACAACTTTATTGTCCATATGCTACAGCGAATAATGGACATTTGTGTACTGCTCTCCCCCTCCACCTCCCTGATAGTACACATCTCCCACACACACAGTTAAGAGAAGCACAGTGTCAAGCCGTAGTGCAGTCAGCCTCCCTGAATGGAGAGCATGTTGTGAGGTTAAGTGCGTTGCTCAAGGGCACAATGTGGGTACACCACATATACATCTACTACACACTAAGCTACATTATATGATAACATATGCCACTTAGCAAATTGCTTTCATCCAAAGTTACTTACAGTACAGTGAGCGCATAATTAACTTTTTTTTATGAGTATGTGTTCCCTGCGGGAATTGAACCCACGACCTTGGCTTTGGGTTCCAGCTGTGGCTCGGTTGCTAGAGCTGATAAAGCTAGGTCAGCACTACTACTGCTCTATACCGTACATCAGGTGTATCGTCTGCGTAGGAGTAGTGTGCGTGTGGTAATGTCATACCTTGCTCTTCGTAGGTTTTTGAAGAGATGGAGAAACTTATAGTTGTGGCCACATGAGCTGGAAGGAAATTGTTGAAAAACAGCTTGATGGGAATGTCATCTTGGATACAAAAGACACTAGCCTACATGTATTTCCTGAACACTAGGCTTCATGTATTTCCTGAACACTAGCCTACATGTATTTCCTGAACACTAGGCTTCATGTATTTCCTGAACACTAGCCTACATGTATTTCCTGAACACTAGGCTTCTTGTATTTCCTGAACACTAGCCTACATGTATTTCCTGAACACTAGCCTACATGTATTTCCTGAACACTAGGCTTCATGTATTTCCTGAACACTAGCCTACATGTATTTCCTGAACACTAGCCTCCATGTTTTCCTGAACACTAGCCTACATGTATTTCCTGAATACTAGGCTTCATGTATTTCCTGAACACTAGCCTACATGTATTTCCTGAACACTAGGCTTCATGTATTTCCTGAACACTAGCCTACATGTATTTCCTGAACACTAGCCTGCATGTATTTCCTGAAGAGAAGCATCCACCCATTGTCTCAGTAATACCCATAATCCCCCAGGTGAGTGTGAGTGAATTATTAAGCAGGGAATGTCACAGGGCAGGAACTGATTAACTGATGAACTGACTAATACCTTTTAGACACACCTGTGGCCTGTAGGCCAAAAATCTCTCCTGTAAACCAACCTAGCCCCTCCCACAAGCAGGAAGGTCTTAAAAGTTTGACAGCAGTGACTTAATATAGCTAATTTAATGTTTATGACCATTTTCATTACTTATCCCAGGTCTAAAGTGGCCATGGTGAGTTTGGTTAATTAAAGTAGATGGACTGTGGAATGCACTGTGTAAATGTGAGACGTTTCTTCTGACAAAGTCATAATTTGACGTTTATACTGAAGTCAAAATCTGACGTCCTATTAGAATAGATGTCAACTAATGCAGTGGATGAGTGATGACGAGTTCATGTTGAGGGTTCACCTTTTTGTGCATGGGAAACAGATGGTCTTTTGCGCAAATTGGAGTCTTGAGGCTGTTTCTCAGACCCATTTTCCACCTTGGACGGTTTCTGTTTTGTCTTTCTCTTTCCCGTAATCTGCCGAAGAGTCTCATCTAAATTCATGCTGCCCTTCGACTTGAGAGGTTTCCCGCCATCACCACTCCTGCTGCCGACACCCAACTGCCAAGGTGGTTTAGCATAAACTGCCCCCGCGGTCAAATCCTTCCATGAGTAATTCAGAACGTTCACGAGGCCGTGTGGAATACATCCCTCCTCGCTCCCCTCATACTGCAAAAGCACACACCCCAACTCGCTCAACAACTGAGGGGCCATATGCTTGTATGCATCCATCGGGTCCATGTCATCCAGCCAGCCTGCTGGCACGGCGGCGGCCTCCGGATTCCTCTCAACACCACCCATGTCCAACGCTCCGTTGACAGAGGGACAGGTATCTGGTTTACCAGTGGTAGAGGACTTGTTTTGCACTTTGTGTGCATTGTCGTCATTATTTTCTTCGTAGTTGTCATCGTTAACGCACTCACTGTGAGTGGCTAGGCTACAAATGAGAATAGAAAAAATGGAAATTACGATTTTTTATATGCATTACCAGTCAAAGGTTTGGACAAGCCTACTTATTCAAGGGTTTTTCTGTATTTTCTTTACTATTTTCTAATTGTAGAATAATAGTGAAGACATCAAAACTATGAAATAACGCATATGGAATCATGTAGTAACCAAAAAAGTGTTAAACAAATCAAAATATATTTTATATTTCAGATTCTTCAAATAGCCACCCTTTGCCTTGATGACAGCTTTGCACACTCTTGGCATTCTCTCAACCAGCTTCATGAGGAATGCTTTTCCAACAGTCTTGAAGGAGTTCCCACATATGCTGAGCACTTGTTGGCTGCTTTTCCTTCACTCTGCGGTCCAACTCATCCCAAACCATCTCAATTGGGTTGAGGTCGGGGGATTGTGGAGGCCAGGTCATCTGATGCAGCACTCCATCACTCTCCTTCTCGGTCAAATAGCCCTTACACAGCCTGGAGGTGTGTTTTGGGTCATTGTCCTGTTGAAAAACAAATGATAGTCCCACTAAGCGCAAACCAGATGGGATGGCATATCGCTGCAGAATGCTGTGGTAGCCATGCTGGTTAAGTGTGCCTTGAATTCTAAATAAATCACTGACAGTGTCACCAGCAAAGCACCCCCACACCCTCACACCTCCTCCTCCATGCATCACGGTAGGAACCGCACATGCAGAGATCATCCATTCACCTACTCTGCATCTCACAAAGACACGGCAGTTGGAACCAAAAATCTCAAATTTGGACTCATCAGACCAAAGGACAGATTTCCACCAGTCTAATGTCCATTGCTCATGTTTCTTGGCCCAAGCAAGTCTCTTCTTATTATTGGTGTCCTTTAGTAGTGGTTTCTTTGCAGCAATTCGACCATGAAGGCCTGATTCACGCAGTCTCCTATGAACAGTTGATGTTGAGATGTGTCTGTGACTTGAAATCTGTGAAGCATTTATTTGGGTTGTAATCTGAGGCTGGTAACTCTAATGAATTTATCCTCTGCAGCAGAGGTAACTCTGGGTCTACCTTTCCTGTGGCGGTCCTCATGAGAGCCAGGTTCATCATAGCTCTTGAAGGTTTTTGCAACTACACTTGAAGAATCTCAAATATAACACCTATTTGATTTGTTTAACACTTTTTTGGTTACTACATAATTCCATATGTGTTATTTCATAGTTTTGATGTCTTCACTACTATTCTACAATGTAGGAAATAGTAAAAATGAAGAACAACCCTTGAATGAGTAGGTGTGTCCAAACTTTTGATTGGTACTGTATATAAATCATAAGTCAAGCACACACAAAACAGACATATACAGTTGAAGTCAGAAGTTTACATACACTTAGGTTGGAGTCATTAAAACACGTTCTTGTTAACAAACTATAGTTTTGGCAAGTCGGTTAGGACCCCTACTTTCTGCGTGACACAAGTCAATTTTCCAACAATTGTTTTCAGACAGATTATTTCACTTATAATTCACTGTATCACGATTCCAGTGGGTCAGAAGTTTACATACACTAAGTTGACTGTGCCTTTAAACAGCTTGGAAAATTCCAGAAAATTATGTCATGGCTTTAGAAGCTTCTGATAGGCTAATTGACATCATTTGAGTCAATTGGAGGTGTACCTGTGGATGTATTTCAAGGCCTACCTTCAAACCCAATGCCTCTTTGCTTGACATCATGGGAAAATCAAAAGAAATCAGCCAAGACCTCAGAAAAAAATTGTAGACCTCCACAAGTCTGGTTCATCCTTGGGAGCAATTTTCAAATGCCTGAAGGTTGCACGTTCATCTGTACAAACAATAGTACTCAAGTATAAACACCATGGGACCACGCAGCCGTCATACCGCTCAGATGCGTTCTGTCTCCTAGAGATGAACGTACTTTGGTGCGAAAAGAGCAAATCAATCCCAGAACAACAGCAAAGGACCTTGTGAAGATGCTGGAGGAAGCAGGTACAAAAGTATCTATATCCACAGTAAAACGAGTCCTATATCGACATAACCTGAAAGGCCGCTCAACAAGGAAGAAGCCACTGCTCCAAAACCGCCATAAAAAAGCCAGACTACGGTTTGCAACTGCACATGGGGACAAAGATCTTACTTTTTGGAGAAATGTCCTCTGGTCTGATGAAACAAAAATAGAACTGTTTGGCTATAATGACCATCGTTATGTTTGGAGGAAAAAGGGGGATGCTTGCAAGCCGAAGAACACTAACCTCCCGAGTGGCGCAGTGGTCTAAGGCACTGCATTGCAGTGCTCGCTGTGCCACTAGAGATCTTGGTTCGAATCCAGGCTCTGTCGTAGCTGGCCGCGACCGGGAGACCCATGGGGCGGCGTACAATTGGTCCAGCGTCGTCCAGGGTAGGGGAGGGAATGGCCGGCAGGGATGTAGCTCAGTTGGTAGAGCATGGCGTTTGCAACGCCAGGGTTGTGGAGGGACTGGTGCACTTCACAAAATAGACGGCATCATGAGGAAGGACATTTATGTGGATATATTGAAGCAACATCTCAAGACATCAGTCAGGAAGTTAAAGCTTGGTCGCAAATGGGTCTTCCAAATGGACAATGACCCCAAGCATACTTCCAAAGTTATGGCTTAAGGACAACAAAGTCAAGGTATTGGAGTGGCCATCACAAAGCCCTGACCTCAATCCTATAGAAAATGTGTGGGCAGAACAGAAAAAGCATGTGCGAGCAAGGAGGCCTACAAACCTGACTCAGTTACACCAGCTCTGTCAGGAGGAATGGGCCAAAATTCACCCAACTTATTGTGGGAAGCTTGTGGAAGGCTACCCGAAACGTTTGACCCAAGTTAAACAATTTAAAGGCAATGCTACCAAATACTAATTGAGTGTATGTAATCTTCTGACCCACTGGGAATGTGATGAAAGAAATAAAAGCTGAAATAAATCATTCTCTTTACTATTATTCTGACATTTCACATTCTTAAAATAAAGTGGTGATCCTAACTGACCTAAGACAGGGAATTTTTACTAGGATTAAATGTCAGAAATTGTGAAAAACTGAGTTTAAATTTATTCGGCTAAGGTGTATGTAAACGTCCGACTTCCACTGTAATGCTCTAACATGTATAAAGTCTATATGAGTTTAGCCTACCTTTTGATTGTTGCCAAGCGCGCCAGATCAAAGCAATGCTCCAAGGGCATTCTGGGGCGCCTCCTACGTCCCTGTCCTGTTGGCTGAAGGAGTTGTACAATTATTATCCATTATCCCAGTTTCCTCTGTTGCATAATATAGTAATAATAAATAGTATATGTATTGGTTACCTGATCAAAGAAATACAGAGGTCCGGGTCTAAAATCTGTCATCATCATTTACAAATAATTCCACTCAGTTATAAACTCCATAAAAGTGTTGATTAACTCCCCACATTATCTACATCTGGTGTTAAAGACAAAAATATGAATCCCAGTAGAATCCCTAAACTTGTACTGGGTGCCAGAATAATGTTCGACAATCCACCTCCCCGTTCATCTACTGTAAATGTAACCTTTATCCCTTTGAGTTTGCTGAAGCTTGTTGCTTGGATACACACACTGCGCCCCGCCGGTCTCCAAATGAGTGTACGCACCAGAAATGATTGACTCATGGCAACAATCTGAAAGCATAACACCGACAATACAAACCACCGGCTCATTCTGCATCTAAAAATAGACTGTGGCTCGAGCGCTTGATATTTTGCAAAAACAAGTAATGCGGCACAAAGTGGTCCCCGTCACCCAGTGCGCAGAGCGAGCGCAGTAACTTGAGATGGAAGGCTTGGGGACATAATTGGATGAGAATTGTTAACAGAGAAAGTGGTTATTCGATTCTGGCCTGCGTCCGTTATGGACTATTCACTGAGTGAAGAGATCAGAAGTGTCCCCATGCCAGGCTATTGACTAAGGATTTATATTTTATGTAGCCTTTTAAATGGCTGCCTTTCTTATTATTTATATACACTGCTCAAAAAAATTAAGGGAACACTTAAACAACACATCCTAGATCTGAATGAATGAAATCATCTTATTAAATACTTTTTTCTTTACCTAGTTGAATGTGCTGACAACAAAATCACACAAAAATGATCAATGGAAATCAAATTGATCAACCCATGGAGGTCTGGATTTGGAGTCACCCTCAAAATTAAAGTGGAAAACCACACTACAGGCTGATCCAACTTTGATGTAATGTCCTTAAAACAAGTCAAAATGAGGCTCAGTAGTGTGTGTGGCCTCCACGTGCCTGTATGACCTCCCTACAACGCCTGGCCATGCTCCTGATGAGGTGGCGGATGGTCTCCTGAGGGATCTCCTCCCAGACCTGGACTAAAGCATCCGCCAACTCCTGGACAGTCTGTGGTGCAACGTGGCGTTGGTGGATGGAGCGAGACATGATGTCCCAGATGTGCTCAATTGGATTCAGGTCTGGGGAACGGGCGGGCCAGTCCATAGCATCAATGCCTTCCTCTTGCAGGAACTGCTGACACACTCCAGCCACATGAGGTCTAGCATTGTCTTGCATTAGGAGGAACCCAGGGTCAACCGCACCAGCATATGGTCTCACAAGGGGTCTGAGGATCTCATCTCGGTACCTAATGGCAGTCAGGCTACCTCTGGCGAGCACATGGAGGGCTGTGCGGCCCTCCAAAGAAATGCCACCCCACACCATGACTGACCCACCGCCAAACCGGTCATGCTGGAGGATGTTGCAGGCAGCAGAACGTTCTCCACGGCGTCTCCAGACTCTGTCACGTCTGTCACATGTGCTCAGTGTGAACCTGCTTTCATCTGTGAAGAGCACAGGGCGCCAGTGGCGAATTTGCCAATCTTGGTGTTCTCTGGCAAATGCCAAACGTCCTGCAAGGTGTTGGGCTGTAAGCACAACCCCCACCTGTGGACGTCGGGCCCTCATACTACCCTCATGGAGTCTGTTTCTGACCGTTTGACCAGACACATGCACATTTGTGGCCTGCTGGAGGTCATTTTGCAGGGCTCTGGCAGTGCTCCTCTTGCTCCTCCTTGCACAAAGGCGGAGGTAGCAGTCCTGCTGCTGGGTTGTTGCCCTCCTACGGCCTCCTCCACGTCTCCTGATGTACTGGCCTGTCTCCTGGTAGCGCCTCCATGCTCTGGACACTACGCTGACAGACACAGCAAACCTTCTTGCCACAGCTCGCATTGATGTGCCATCCTGGATGAGCTGCACTACCTGAGCCACTTGTGTGGGTTGTAGACTCCGTCTCATGCTACCACTAGAGTGAAAGCACCGCCAGCATTCAAAAGTGACCAAACATCAGCCAGGAAGCATAGGAACTGAGAAGTGGTCTGTGGTCACCACCTGCAGAACCACTTCTTTATTGGGGGTGTCTTGCTAATTGCCTATAATTTCCACCTGTTGTCTATTCCATTTGCACAACAGCATGTGACATTTATTGTCAATCAGTGTTGCTTCCTAAGTGGACAGTTTGATTTCACAGAAGTGTGATTGACTTGGAGTTACATTGTGTTGTTTAAGTGTTCCCTTTATTTTTTTGAGCAGTGTTTTTCTAATTATATATTGAGAGACTAGTTTCACTGTGTCGATTTGTAAATGACACTGTGATAATCTATTTGATTTAGATTATACATCATATTTCCTCTCGTGCTATAACCTGATGGAACACAAACTGCCTCAATAAAAGTTAGTAGCCTATAGACTCTCCAGAGTTTAAGCACTACACTCCTATCTTGTCACTTGAGAAATTAAGAAAGGACGGGCTTAGTTTTCTCTATTGAGGTCAAGCAGCTGCACAAAGTGCCTAACAACTCATTATTGGCTCAGCTGCCTGTCTGCCTCGAGCACAGTTTCAGAACGTGGCCACTGGAGGCTCCCAGCAGTTTATGCGTCACTTGATTCCGAACGCGGATCATGGCGGAGCTCGAGACGGTGCAGCCTGAACCGGAGGCGCCCGAAGTTCTCAATGGGGACGCCGAAGAGAACGAAGAGAAAGAGGACGCGGAGCCCTCGGAAACAGGGAAGAAAAAGAGAAGAAAAAAAAAGAAGAAGAAGACGGCTGTCCCAGGTAAGAAAGAATGCATGACGGTGAGGATAAATGCCGTTTTGGAAATAGCGCATTATTGAGAGGTCCCCTGTTGTGCCATAGCGTAAAAAGACCAGGAAAGATGAGAAGCATGGGACTTTATTACCTGTCAGAAAGTGCTACTGTTCCGCCGCAGCTGTCACCGCTGTCTTCACCTGGAAGTGAACGGGCACCGGTGCCGTTATGAGGGCTAAAGGGGAGATGCACATCTGGAAAAGGGACAATGCCTCTCTCGAGGCTTGAAATCGCTTCTTCTATTGGTTTAATGGAATGCTGTCAAATTCGAAAATTGAAGGATGTTGCAGGAATAAGATGACAGTCATATTCCAGTACTTTTCAGCACTCCTCTTCTTGCGTTATAAAAGAGCTCCACTAGTGAGAAAAAAAAAAGTATGCTTTAGCATTAAATTAATTGCTGACAAAACTATATGACAAGCACCTTATCTTGTAAAAACACATGTGGACTTGATATTATTTTGTGGTGTGTGTTAAACTATGGATCTATATAGTCCTGTTTCTGAAGGGCTATAGATGGCATGGCATAATGCTGCAGGGTACCTACATATGCCCTTGGGATATTGATTCTAGGTATAGATACAAATTATGCATTGCTCCTGCCAAGTTCTGTTCACAGTAGATGCACTTTCTCAAAATGTATCAATTTACTCACTTTAAGTGTGTGTGTGTTGCGCACGCACGTGCGTTTGTGTGTGTGTGTGCGTGTGTGTATGTTGCGTGTGTGTGTGTGTGTGTTGAATGTGTGTGTGTGTTCTATGTGTGTGTGTGTTGCATGTGTGTGTGTGTTCGAGTGTGTGCGTGAATGACTTTGCAGCAGGGACAAATGAGTCTGAGGGGGATGGAGATACTGGAGGAGGTGTTGGTGATGTGACGAAACAGTTGGAGCAGCAAGCCCTGCCGGAGGACAAAGAGAAGGAGGAGGATGGAGAGGAGGGTACGACTTCATCTTCATCATCGTCATCATTCACCGTTCTCATACTCAACATGTGACCTGCGACATGAGTTTAGTGTCGTTCACCAACTAGTTACGTTACCTGCTAGCACTGCACTGGGTATTGTGACTGACTGAACCACTTCTCAGGTCCTCTTTCACTTTATCATCATTGTCCTTAACGTTCTCGTGTGGATCTTGAAGTCCCGATTTGCCCCTTAAACCAAACAAACGTATAATTTGACCTGTGACATGAGTTGGCGTCTGCTGCTGCGCATTACTGTAACTTCTTAAGTGCAAACAGTTAACTGCAAGCATTGTGAATTGTGACTGAACACGTCATGTGTCATGTTTGTTAAGAGAATGAAAAATGCATGTTTTGGACAGATGGAGAAGAGGGTGAAAACTCAGCAGGGAAGAAGAAGAAGAAGAAGAAAAAGAAGGGAGGTTTGTCTTCATCAGTCATTGTTTCTCCCACTGGATGGTTTCAGTTCCTTTTGTTACCACTTCAGAACCTTTCATGTTTTTTACAGATGAAACCCATGTTGATATGTCTTGAGCTGATGAGTTATCTTGTGTTAAGTTGCGTCAATTCAAATCTGGTATTAGGAACAAAAGAGGTCAATACACGTCTTCTAAAATAAACTAGTATTTTAATTAATGCAAACACTTCAATGGTAAATATGATGTTCGTATATACGGGTCCACTGAAATACCAGTGCAGGGCACTCAGAGAACTGATCCATTGTTCTAAGTTCTTCTTCAAATACTCTGACAGAGATAGTTCCCGCTCCCTGCTGGCCAATCAGAGTAGAGACTGAGCGTGGTTTAGACTTACTCAGCCAGTCGTTGGCGCACAGGCTGGTCCCAGCCCGTTGGCGCTTTACCGTTGCACACTGTTGCCAGGCATAAGTTGTTATCATCACACCCTGTAGAGTCATCACCCATAGACACTGTTCCCCTGTACTCCTTGTACCTACGTCCTTGGACGGTTCACAGATCACAAAGAGGCAGTGTTCGTGTCTGTGAGAAATACAAGTCTTATCTCATCCTACCCCCTAACGTTCCTCACATGAATCACAGCTTGTTATGTGAAACAATTTATATCAGTACAGTACAAACCCATTATGTTTAATCATTAATGCATTCTTTCTAAGCTAGTCATCACATCTAGATCCCCGCACTTGAGAAGAGGTTTCCCCATACTAGACTGTTACTGCACCTCTATTAGTGATACAGTGCATTCGGAAAGTATTCAGACCCGTTAACTTTTTCCACATTTTGAAACGTTACAGCCTTATTCTGAAATGGGTTACATTGTCTATATTGCCATACACCCTGTAGCATGTGTTGCGACCATATGTGACCATGTGTTGCTAATAGCAACAATGTGTTGCACATCTGCAGACGCTAACCTCTCTCTTCTCATCCTCCTCTCCCTCCCTCCCTCCATCCATCCCTCTCTCTTCTCATCCTCTCCTCTCCCTCCCTCCATCTCACTCTCTCTATCTGGGGCACAGTGAAGGGGCAGACTGACCCTCCCACCATCCCTATTTGTGAGCTGTATCCCAGTGCTGTCTTCCCAAAGGGAGAGGAGTGTGAATATCCCCCATCTAAAGACGGGTATGTCACCTCTACCAAGTCCATTGGCCTTATGTAGTGTGGTGGCCATAGATCCTATGCAGTGTGGTGGCCATATATCTTATGTAGTGTGGTGGCCATATATCGTATGTAGTGTGGTGGCCATAGATCCTATGCAGTGTGGTGGCCATATATCTTATGTAGTGTGGTGGCCATATATCTTATGTAGTGTGGTGGCCATATATCTTATGTAGTGTGGTGGCCATATATCTTATGTAGTGTGGTGGCCATATATCGTATGTAGTGTGGTGGCCATATATCTTATGTAGTGTGGTGGCCATATATCTTATGCAGTGTGGTAGCCATAGATCCTATGCATGGTGGTGGCCATAGATCCTATGCAGTGTGGTGGCCATAGATCTTATGCAGTGTGGTGGCCATAGATCTTATGCAGTGTGGTGGCCATAGATCTTATGCAGTGTGGTGGCCATAGATCTTATGCAGTGTGGTGGCCATAGATCCTATGCAGTGTGGTGGCCATAGATCTTATGCAGTGTGGTGGCCATAGAGCTTATGCAGTGTGGTGGCCATATATCTTATGCAGTGTGGTGTCCATAGATCTTATGTAGTGTGGTGGCCATATATCTTATGCAGTGTGGTGTCCATAGATCCTATGCAGTGTGGTGGCCATATATCTTATGCAGTGTGGTGGCCATAGATCCTATGCAGTGTGGTGGCCATATATCTTATGCAGTGTGGTGTCCATAGATCTTATGCAGTGTGCTGTGTGGCCATATATCCTATGCAGTGTGGTGGCCATAGATCTTATCGAGGTCGCTGTGGTTTACAGTCCATCATACTTCATACTCTAAAACATAACACAAATATTGGATGTGCCTCAGTCACCCAAGTTAACACTATAAAATGTTATTCACAACTATGCTGTTTTTTATTCACAATACCAGGTCTCTCTTGCCAAAGAGATTTTATCTAATTGAAACCTGGTTAAATCAAGGTTAAATGAAAACATTTAAAATAAGACACACACACACACACACACACACACACACACACACACACACATACAAACACACACACACACACACACATACAAACACACACACACACACACACACACACACACACACACACACACACACACTCACCCACTATGTTAATCTATACCTGCATTATAAACTGCAATGTTTGCTGCATCATTTCCTGAAGGTGTTGTTTGACATCCCAATCCCATTAGAAGATAAAGATTGTGTGTGTGTGTGTGTGTGTGTGTGTGTTTCCCTCCCAGGCGCAGTGCAGCCTGGCGCACCACCCATGAGGAGAAGAGGGTCCTTGACAAGGCCAACGAGGAGATGTGGAGTGACTTCCGTCAGGCTGCCGAGGCCCACAGACAGGTCCGAAACTACGTCAACACCTGGATCAAACCTGGGATGACCATGATCGACATCTGGTGAGGGTCATTCATTTACTATATCGTACAGGCCCTGGTACGAGCTGGTCTGACAGCACTGTAATGGACTTGGTTGACGTTCACTTTAGTCAAATTGTGTATTGATGTATTTGAGTAAAAAGAGCGATTCTCAATCCTGCTCTTGGAGAGTAGCAGTACTGCAGGTTTTTGTCCCAGCTCAGCAGTAAAACACCTGATTTGGTTCATCAACTGACCTACTCCTTCATTAGCTGAATCAGGTGGTTCTCTGATGAGCCGGTGCTGTAGCTCCCCAGGAGCAGCACTGAGGATCATGGAGTGAGTCTGTGTTGACCTGCATGGTTAACCTGTGTTGCTGAAGTGAAAATGTCCTGAATGTGACACCTGTCCCTGTCATCTGTGGTCCCTGTCTGTCAGTGAGCGACTAGAGGATTGCACTAGGAGGCTGATAAAACACGCTGAGGCTGTATTAACTTCAACCTACAGTACATGGTTAAGCTGTATTAACCCCCTGTCCCTGTCTCTGTCCTGTATGGTCTCTCCCTGTCTGTCCCTGTCTGTCCCTGTCTGTCCCTGTCTGTCCCTGTCTCCCTGGTCTGTCCCTGTCTGTCCCTGTCTGTCCCTGTCTCCCTGGTCTGTCCCTGTCTGTCCCTGTCCCTGTCCGTCCCTGTCTGTCCCTGTCTCCCTGGTCTGTCCCTGTCTGTCCCTGTCTGTCCCTGTCTCCCTGGTCTGTCCCTGTCTATCCCTGTCTGTCCCTGTCTCTGTCCTGTATGGTCTCTCCCTGTCTGTCCCTGTCTGTCCCTGTCTGACTGGTCTGTCCCTGTCCTGTCTGTCCCTGTCTGTCTCTGTCCCTGTCTGTCTCTGTCCCTGTCTGTCCCTGTCCCTGTCTGTCCCTGTCTGTCCCTGTCTCCCTGGTCTGTCCCTGTCTATCCCTGTCTGTCCCTGTCTCTGTCCTGTATGGTCTCTCCCTGTCTGTCCCTGTCTGTCCCTGTCTGACTGGTCTGTCCCTGTCCTGTCTGTCCCTGTCTGTCCCTGTCCCTGTCCCTGTCCCTGTCCCTGTCCTTGTCCCTGTCTGTCTCTGTCCCTGTCTGTCTCTGTCCCTGTCTGTCCCTGTCCCTGTCTGTCCCTGTCTGTCCCTGTCTCCCTGGTCTGTCCCTGTCCCTGTCTGTCACTGTCTGTCCCTGTTTGTCCCTGCCTGCCTGGTCTGTCCCTGTTCCTGTCTGTCCCTGTCCCTGTCTGTCCCTGTCTGCCTGGTCTGTCCCTGTCTGACTGGTCTGTCCCTGTCCTGTCTGTCCCTGTCTGTCCCTGTCCCTGTCCCTGTCCTTGTCCCTGTCCCTGTCTGTCCCTGTCCTGTCTGTCTCTGTCCCTGTCTGTCCCTGTCTCCCTGGTCTGTCCCTGTCCCTGTCTGTCCCTGTCCCTGTCTGCCTGGTCTGTCCCTGTCTGTCACTGTCTGTCCCTGTTTGTCCCTGCCTGCCTGGTCTGTCCCTGTCCCTGGTCTCTCCCTGTCTGTCCCTGTCTGTCCCTGTCTGTCCCTGTCTCCCTGGTCTGTCCCTGTCTGTCCCTGTCTGTCCCTGTCCCTGTCCGTCCCTGTCTGTCCCTGTCCCTGTCTGTCCCTGGTCTGTCCCTGTCTCCCTGGTCTGTCCCTGTCTGTCCCTGTCTGTCCCTGTCTCCCTGGTCTGTCCCTGTCTGTCCCTGTCTGTCCCTGTCTCCCTGGTCTCTCCCTGTCTGTCCCTGTCTGTCCCTGTCTCCCTGGTCTGTCCCTGTCCTGTCTGTCCCTGTCTGTCCCTGTCTCCCTGGTCTCTCCCTGTCTGTCCCTGTCTGTCCCTGTCTGACTGGTCTGTCCCTGTCCTGTCTGTCCCTGTCTGTCCCTGTCCCTGTCCTTGTCCCTGTCTGTCTCTGTCCCTGTCTGTCTCTGTCCCTGTCTGTCCCTGTCCCTGTCTGTCCCTGTCTGTCCCTGTCTGTCCCTGTCTCCCTGGTCTGTCCCTGTCCCTGTCTGTCACTGTCTGTCCCTGTTTGTCCCTGCCTGCCTGGTCTGTCCCTGTTCCTGTCTGTCCCTGTCTGCCTGGTCTGTCCCTGTCTGACTGGTCTGTCCCTGTCCTTGTCCCTGTCTGTCCCTGTCCCTGTCCCTGTCCTTGTCCCTGTCTGTCCCTGTCCTGTCTGTCTCTGTCCCTGTCTGTCCCTGTCCCTGTCTGCCTGGTCTGTCCCTGTCTGTCACTGTCTGTCCCTGTTTGTCCCTGCCTGCCTGGTCTGTCCCTGTCCCTGGTCTGTCCCTGTCCCTGTCTGTCCCTGTCCCTGTCTGCCTGGTCTGTCCTGTCTGTCCCTGTTTGTCCCTGTCTGCCTGGTCTGTCCCTGTCCCTGTCTGTCCTGTCTGTCCCTGTTTGTCCCTGCCTGCCTGGTCTGTCCCTGTTCCTGTCTGTCCCTGTCCCTGTCTGTCCCTGTCTGCCTGGTCTGGCCCTGTCTGTCCCTGTCTGTCCCTGTCTTCCTGGTCTGTCCCTGTATACCAGTGAGCGACTGGAGGACTGCAGTAGGAGGCTGATCAAAGAGAATGGTCTGAAGGCTGGCCTGGCATTCCCCACTGGCTGCTCTATCAACCATGTTGCTGCCCACTACACCCCTAACGCTGGAGACCCCACAGTACTACAGTACAATGACGTCTGCAAGATAGACTTCGGCACGCACGTCAACGGTCAGTGGGCACACTGACACTGAGTTTCTGTTCAGTCTGTAGTTACGTTTTTATATAAAATAGACTTGCAGGCACATCAATGGTCAACACTGCCACTGAGTTCTGTCAATCAATCAAACGTATTTAGAAAGCCTTTTCTAATTCAGCAGTGTTGTCACAAAGTGCTTTACAGATACCCAGCCCAATGTCTGTATCTGGTTGCACTTGCATTTTACAGCAGTAATAGTCAAGGGTTTTGATCCCAGCGTTTTAATACCGTTACACCTGACTCAACTAATCAACTGACCTTCAACACCTTTGATGAGCTGAATCAGGTGTTTAACTGCTGAACTAGGACAAAAACCTGCAGTAGTGCGGTTCTACAAAAGCAGGTTTGAAGATCCATTTAAAAGTCTATCGCTATCTTCTGGACTTTATTTAGATATTACATATTCAAATTGTGCTGTAATCACCTGATACATTGTAATCACACTTCTTACCCATACTTTCGTAAATACCAGGCAAATACCAGGCTAAGACAGGAAGGTAAGATCTAACTTTTACCTCGTGTCGTTGCATTTGGCTGATATTCATGTTGTTGGTGTTTCAGGTCGAATCATTGACTGTGCCTTTACCGTGACCTTCAACCCAAAGTATGACAGACTTCTGGAGGCTGTGAGAGATGCTACCAACACAGGCATCAGGGTAACGCAACCCATTTATCCATTCACTATGACTTTGGTTCCGATTGTTCAGTGGGTTAGACTAGAGCATGTAAAAAAGGCAGTTCCTTTCAGCCAATCATCGGGTTTAAATGGACATTTGGGCTATGGCCCCTCCCACTCCAGGTTAGAGTGGTTATAGTTGTTGGCAGATGAAGAACCAAGTTTGGCTGCCAACCAAGTTATCTGTGTGTTTTACTTCTATGATGTGTGTGTGCAACTGTGTGGTGGTGACCAAGAGATAATAAAGCTCTGGATGTGGACACATCTGCCTGGTTCTTACCGGACCGTCTGTAGTGGCTTCGGACCAAAGTCGACCGTCTGAAGTGGGGTCAGACCAAAGTAGACCGTCTGAAGTGGCTTCGGACGAAAGTAGACCGTCTGTAGTGGGGTCAGACCAAAGTAGAGTCAGCATTAAGTCACCGAGGGCATCTACAGCCAACCGCTGAGACGGCTCCAGCTAGCCGTTTTTACAGTGCAGGCAACATCAGGGTTGTGGGTTAGACTCACACATGGGCCACATAATACTGAATATATCTGTTAATGTTGACAGTTCTGTAATCCGCTTTGGATAAAAGCTTCTGCTAAATGACCATATTTTGGATGCTAGCTAACATCCTAAGAGGATATGTGATGTAACTCTCACTCCCCACTCGTCTGATAATGAGCTCTGTAGAGATGGTTGGTTGGTGTTTGCTTGTGTAACTGTCAACTCTTGTCTATTTGTGACCCATGTAGAGAGAGCTTGTGTAACTGTCAACTGTTTTCTGTGCCAGTGTGCAGGGATAGATGTGCGTCTGTGTGACGTGGGTGAAACCATCCAGGAGGTCATGGAGTCTTATGAGGTGGAGATAGATGGGAAAACATACAAAGGTATCAGTCTGTCTGTCTGTCTGTATGTCTCTCTGTCTCTCTTTGTCTCTCTCTGTCTCTGTCTCTCTCTGTCTCTCTCTGTCTCTTCTCTCTCTCTCTCTCTCTCTCTCTCTCTCTCTCTCTCTCTCTCTCTGTCTCTCTGTCTCTCTGTCTCTGTGTCTCTGTCTCTCTGTCTCTCTGTCTCTGTCTCTCTGTCTCTCTGTCTCTCTGTCTCTCTGTCTCTGTCTCTGTCTCTGTGTCTCTCTGTGTCTCTCTCTCTGTCTCTCTGTCTCTGTCTCTGTCTCTCTGTCTCTCTGTCTCTGTGTCTCTCTCTCTGTCTCTCTGTCTCTGTGTCTCTCTCTCTGTCTCTCTGTCTCTGTCTCTGTCTGTCTGTCTGTCTGTCTGTCTGTCTGTCTCTCTCTCTCTCTCTCTCTCTCTCCTCTCTCTCTCTCTGTTTGTCTCTCTGTTTGTTTGTTTATATGGGAAAACACACTGGGCTCTTACTGTTTTCCTAATCTTTCAGTTTGCTGGTTTGATGAGAGAAATTACAATTACAAATATATTGCAGATACTGTATGTATGTACACTACCGTTCAAAAGTTTGGGGTCACTTAGAAATGTCCTTGTTTTTGAAAGAAAAGCAATTTTTTGGTCCATTTAAAATAACATCAAATTGATCAGAAATAAAGTGTAGACATTGTTAATGTTGTAAATGGCTATTGTAGCTGGAAACGGCAGATTTTTAATGGAATATCTACATAGGCGTACAGAGGCCCATTATCAGCAACCATCAGTCCTGTGTTCCAATGGCACGTTGTGTTTGCTAATCCAAGTTTATCATTTTAAAAGGCTAACTGCTCATTAGAAAACCCCTTTGCAATTATGTTAGCACAGCTGAAAACTGTTGTACTGATTAAAGAAGCAATAAAACTGGCCTTCTTGAGACTAGTTGAGTATCTGGAGCATCAGCAATTGTGGGTTCGATTACAGGCTCAAAATGGCCAGAAACAAATAACTTTCTTCTGAAACTCTTTCTTCTGAAACTCGTCAGTCTATTCTTGTTCTGAGAAATGAAGGCTATTCCATTCGAGAGATTGCCAAGAAACTGAAGATCTCGTACAACGCTGTGTACTACTCCCTTCACAGAACAGCGCAAGCTGGCTCTAACCAGAGATAATTTGGACTCCAAACCAAAGGACACATTTCCACCGGAAATTATGTCCATTGCTCGTGGTTCTTGGCCCAAGCAGGTCTCTTCTTCTTATTGGTGTCCTTTAGTAGTGGTTTCTTCTCAGCAATTCGACCATGAAGGCCTGATTCACACAGTCCCCTCTGAACAGTTGATGTTGAGATGTGTCTGTGACTTGAACTCTGTGAAGCTTTTATTTGGGCTGCAATTTCTGAGGCTGGTAACTCTAATGAACTTATCCTCTGCAGCAGGGGTAACTCTGGGTCTTCCATTCCTTTGGCGGTCCTCATGAAAGCCAGTTTCATCATAGCGCTTGATGATTTTTGCAACTGCACCTGAAGAAACTTTCAAAGTTCTTGAAATGTTCTGTATTGACTGACATTCATGTCTTAAAGTAATGATGGACTGACGTTTCTCTTTGCTTATTTGAGCTAATCTTGCCATTATATGGACTTGGTCTTTTACCAAATAGGGCTATCTTCTGTATACCCCCCCTACCTTGTCTCAACACAACTGATTGGCTCAAACGCATTAAGAAGGAAAGAAGTACCACAAATTAACTTTTAACAAGGCACACCTGTTAATTGAAATGCATTCCAGGTGACTACCTCATGAAGCTGGTTGAGAGAATGCCAAGAGTGTGCAAAGCTGTCATCAAGGCAAAGGGTGGCTATTTGAAGAATCTCAAATTTAAAATATATTTTGATTTGTTTAACACTTTGTTGGTTACTACATGATTCCATATGTGTTATTTCATAGTTTTGATGTCTTCATTATTATTCTACAATGTAAAAACAGTAAAAATAAAGAAAAACCCTTTAATGAGTAGGTGTGTCCAAACTTTTAACTGGTACTGTATATAGAGATATTTTACTGTGTATATATATATATATATATGTATATATATATATATATATATATATATATATATATATATATACAGAGATATAGATATATTACAGATATATTTTCTATCTATATTTTTATTTTTATTTATTATTTCCTATGTAGTAAAGCCAATCAGGAACCTCAATGGACACTCCATCGGCCAGTACAGGATTCACGCAGGCAAGACTGTCCCCATCGTCAAGGGAGGAGAAGCTACCAGAATGGAGGTGGGTACTGACTGGTGACTGACTGGTGACTGACTGATGACTGACTGGCGACTGACTGGCGATTGACTGGGTACTGACTGGGTACTGACTGGGTACTGACTGGGTACTGACTGGGTACTGACTGGTGGCTTCTTTCGCTCATTTGTACAGAAGGCTTTTCAGATGTTACCTTAGTACAATGTAGTCAAACTTCTTCTTCGTCTTCGTCTTATTTCATTCCATCATGTCTGCAACAACAAACTCAAGGTACACATCTCTTGCGGGTTCATTCTGTTCAAGTGAAATTATATATAAAAAATAACAAATCCTTGAGTAGCCTATAATAAAACCCTTAAGTAAGTGTAATTGGAAGGAAATCTCTAGAGTTACAACGAGGTGTCGAGATCAGCTCAGATTAACATCTCACATGTATACACACACACACACACACACACACACACACACACACACACACTCCAACACTCCAACACCTCCTTAGTCACCTCCTTCAGTTCTTTAATTACACCTTTAAGCACATTATTGCACCTTTAAGCACATTATCAGCCAGAAGCATCAAGTAGCATGTAGCGCGCGCCACTTGATGAAACTCCAGCTCCTTAATTGCATCTCTAAGCGCATCGAGTTCTCACCACTCAAAGTCCATTAATGACCAGTTACCTCACTAAAGGAGATATCGCCTAGATACCTGCGACATATCTTCAGAGATACCTAGATACCTGTATAGATACCTGAAGATCTAAGTATATTGCCCAGGTAGGGACCATATTGGTGAGGTCACAGAGGTCAATTAGCCTGGTACCAGATCTGTCTGCGCTGTTTTGCCAACTCCTAAGGTGTGACAATGACCACATGAGTCGGTAAGACAGCACAAACAGATCTGGGGCTTCAGGCTAGAGGTCTGTAGCCGATTAACCACCCTCACACACACAGCTGCAATGCTTAACTCCGTTTGGACAGAATGTAACATTTTAATTGGCGGGCTGCTGAGTGATGCATTTTACTGATGTTTCCAGCGAAGCCAGGGATGGATGGGTGGATGGATAGAGTTGCTGATGTGCCAGGTTTGAGGGTTTTCATTTTAGCTGGACTGAGTGGTGGTGTGACAGGGCCATCACCCTCTTTGTATGTGTGTGTGTGTGTGTGTGTGTGTGTGTGTGTGTGTGTGTGTGTGTGTGTGTGTGTGTGTGTGTGTGTGTGTGTGTGTGTGTGTGTGTGCAGGCTTGGGTGCCAGCGTGTGTGTGTGTGTGTGTGATCATAGTGCTCTCTGTTCTGCTGGAGTGTCAGCAGGGCATGCTGTGAAGCGTCTCTCACTGAGTGATTATCTGAGCAGAGAGGAAGGGTGTCAGTGTTATCAGCTAATACACAGGGCCTTGAACTGCCTGATATTATGGTGCTTTTCTATTGAGACTTACCCCCACACCAGTGGGCCAGACTTACCCCCACACCAGTGGGCCAGACCTACCCCCACACCAGTGGGCCACCAGTGGGTCAGACTTACCCCCACACCAGTGGGCCACCAGTGGGTCAGACTTACCCCCACACCAGTGGGCCACCAGTGGGTCAGACTTACCCCCACACCAGTGGGCCAGACTTACCCCCACACCAGTGGGCCACCAGTGGGTCAGATTTACCCCCACACCAGTGGGCCAGACTTACCCCCACACCAGTGGGCCACCAGTGGGTCAGACTTACCCCCACACCAGTGAGCCAGACTTACCCCACACCAGTGGGCCAGACTTACCCCCACACCAGTGGGCCACCAGTGGGTCAGACTTACCCCCACACCAGTGGGCCACCAGTGGGTCAGATTTACCCCCACACCAGTGGGCCAGACTTACCCTCACACCAGTGGGCCACCAGTGGGTCAGACTTACCCCCACACCAGTGGGCCAGACTTACCCCCACACCAGTGGGCCACCAGTGGGTCAGATTTACCCCCACACCAGTGGGCCAGACTTACCCTCACACCAGTGGGCCACCAGTGGGTCAGACTTACCCCCACACCAGTGGGCCAGACTTACCCCCACACCAGTGGGCCAGACTTAACCCCACACCAGTGGGCAAGACTTACCCCCACACCATTGGGTCAGACTTACACCCACACCAGTGGGTCAGACTTACCCCCACACCAGTGGGCCACCAGAGGGCCAGACTTACCCCCACACCAGTGGGCCACCAGTGGGCCAGACTTGCCCTCACACCAGTGGATCAGACCTACCCCAACACCAGTGGGTCAGACTTACCCCCGCACCAGTGGGTCAGACTTACCCCCGCACCAGTGGGTCAGACTTACCCCCACACCAGTGGGTCAGACTTACCCCCACACCAGTGGGTCAGACTTACCCCCACACCAGTGGGCCACCAGTGGGCCAGACATACCCCCACACCAGTGGGCCAGACTTACCCCCACACCAGTGGGCCAGACATACCCCCACACCAGTAGGTCAGACTTACCCCAGCACCAGTAGGTCAGACTTACCCCTGCACCAGTGGGCCACCAGTGGGACAGACTTACCCCCACACCAGTGGGCCACCAGTGGGACAGACTTACCCCCACACCAGTGGGTCAGACTTACCCCCACACCAGTGGGCCAGACTTACCCCCACACCAGTGGGCCACCAGTGGGTCAGACTTACCCCCACACCCGTGGGCCAGACTTACCCCCACACCAGTGGGCCACCAGTGGGTCAGACTTACCCCCACACCAGTGGGCCAGACTTACCCTCACACCAGTGGGCCACCAGTGGGTCAGACTTACCCCCACACCAGTGGGCCAGACTTACCCCCACACCAGTGGGCCAGACTTAACCCCACACCAGTGGGCAAGACTTACCCCCACACCATTGGGTCAGACTTACACCCACACCAGTGGGTCAGACTTACCCCCACACCAGTGGGCCACCAGAGGGCCAGACTTACCCCCACACCAGTGGGCCACCAGTGGGCCAGACTTGCCCTCACACCAGTGGATCAGACCTACCCCAACACCAGTGGGTCAGACTTACCCCCGCACCAGTGGGTCAGACTTACCCCCGCACCAGTGGGTCAGACTTACCCCCACACCAGTGGGTCAGACTTACCCCCACACCAGTGGGTCAGACTTACCCCCACACCAGTGGGCCACCAGTGGGACAGACTTACCCCCACACCAGTGGGACAGACTTACCCCCACACCAGTGGGTCAGACTTACCCCCACACCAGTGGGCCACCAGTGGGTCAGACTTACCCCCACACCAGTGGGCCACCAGTGGGACAGACTTACCCCCACACCAGTGGGCCACCAGTGGGCCAGACTTACCCCCACACCAGTGGGTCAGACTTACCCCCACACCAGTGGGTCAGACTTACCCCCACACCAGTGGGTCAGACATACCCCCACACCAGTGGGCCACCAGTGGGTCAGACTTACCCCCACACCAGTGGGTCAGACTTACCCCCACACCAGTGGGTCAGACTTACCCCCACACCAGTGGGACAGACTTACCCCCACACCAGTGGGCCACCAGTGGGTCAGACTTACCCCCACACCAGTGGGTCAGACTTACCCCCACACCAGTGGGTCAGACTTACCCCCACACCAGTGGGACAGACTTACCCCCACACCAGTGGGCCACCAGTGGGACAGACTTACCCCCACACCAGTGGGACAGACTTACCCCCACACCAGTGGGACAGACTTACCCCCACACCAGTGGGTCAGACTTACCCCCACACCAGTGGGCCACCAGTGGGACAGACTTACCCCCACACCAGTGGGCCACCAGTGGGACAGACTTACCCCCACACCAGTGGGTCAGACTTACCCCTACACCAGTGGGTCAGACTTACCCCCACACCAGTGGGCCACCAGTGGGACAGACTTACCCCCACACCAGTGGGACAGACTTACCCCCACACCAGTGGGTCAGACGTACCCCCACACCAGTGGGCCACCAGTGGAACAGACTTACCCCCACACCAGTGGGCCACCAGTGGGACAGACTTACCCCCACACCAGTGGGCCAGACTTACCCCCACACCAGTGGGCCACCAGTGGGTCAGACTTACCCCCACACCAGTGGGCCAGACTTACCCCCACACCAGTGGGTCAGACTTACCCCCACACCAGTGGGCCACCAGTGGGTCAGACTTACCCCCACACCAGTGGGCCAGACTTACCCCCACACCAGTGGGCCACCAGTGGGTCAGACTTACCCCCACACCAGTGGGCCAGACTTACCCCCACACCAGTGGGCCACCAGTAGGTCAGATTTACCCCAGCACCAGTAGGTCAGACTTACCCCCACACCAGTGGGCCACCAGTGGGACAGACTTACCCCCACACCAGTGGGCCACCAGTGGGACAGACTTACCCCCACACCAGTGGGTCAGACTTACCCCCACACCAGTGGGCCAGACTTACCCCCACACCAGTGGGCCACCAGTGGGTCAGACTTACCCCCACACCCGTGGGCCAGACTTACCCCCACACCAGTGGGCCACCAGTGGGTCAGACTTACCCCCACACCAGTGGGCCAGACTTACCCTCACACCAGTGGGCCACCAGTGGGTCAGACTTACCCCCACACCAGTGGGCCAGACTTACCCCCACACCAGTGGGCCAGACTTAACCCCACACCAGTGGGCCAGACTTACCCCCACACCAGTGGGCAAGACTTACCCCCACACCATTGGGTCAGACTTACACCCACACCAGTGGGTCAGACTTACCCCCACACCAGTGGGCCACCAGAGGGCCAGACTTACCCCCACACCAGTGGGCCACCAGTGGGCCAGACTTGCCCTCACACCAGTGGATCAGACCTACCCCAACACCAGTGGGTCAGACTTACCCCCGCACCAGTGGGTCAGACTTACCCCCGCACCAGTGGGTCAGACTTACCCCCACACCAGTGGGTCAGACATACCCCCACACCAGTGGGCCACCAGTGGGTCAGACTTACCCCCACACCAGTGGGTCAGACTTACCCCCACACCAGTGGGTTAGACTTACCCCCACACCAGTGGGCCACCAGTGGGACAGACTTACCCCCACACCAGTGGGACAGACTTACCCCCACACCAGTGGGTCAGACTTACCCCCACACCAGTGGGCCACCAGTGGGTCAGACTTACCCCCACACCAGTGGGCCACCAGTGGGCCAGACTTACCCCCACACCAGTGGGCCACCAGTGGGACAGACTTACCCCCACACCAGTGGGCCACCAGTGGGCCAGACTTACCCCCACACCAGTGGATCAGACTTACCCCCACACCAGTGGGCAAGACTTACCCCCACACCATTGGGTCAGACTTACACCCACAACAGTGGGTCAGACTTACACCCACACCAGTGGATCAGACTTACACCCGCACCAGTGGGTCAGACTTACACCCACACCAGTGGGCAAGACTTACCCCCACACCATTGGGTCAGACTTACACCCACAACAGTGGGTCAGACTTATCCCAACACCAGTGGGCCAGACTTACCCCCACACCAGTGGGTCGGACTTACCCCCACACCAGTGGGTCAGACTTATACCCACACCAGTGGGACAGACTTACCCCCACACCAGTGGGTCAGAATTACCCCCACACCAGTGGGCCACCAGAGGGCCAGACTTACCCCCACACCAGTGGGCCACCAGTGGGACAGACTTACCCCCACACCAGTGGGTCAGACTTACCCCTACACCAGTGGGTCAGACTTACCCCCACACCAGTGGGCCACCAGTGGGTCAGATTTACCCCCACACCAGTGGGCCAGACTTACCCCCACACCAGTGGGCCACCAGTGGGTCAGACTTACCCCCACACCAGTGAGCCAGACTTACCCCACACCAGTGGGCCAGACTTACCCCCACACCAGTGGGCCACCAGTGGGTCAGACTTACCCCCACACCAGTGGGCCACCAGTGGGTCAGATTTACCCCCACACCAGTGGGCCAGACTTACCCTCACACCAGTGGGCCACCAGTGGGTCAGACTTACCCCCACACCAGTGGGCCAGACTTACCCCCACACCAGTGGGCCACCAGTGGGTCAGATTTACCCCCACACCAGTGGGCCAGACTTACCCTCACACCAGTGGGCCACCAGTGGGTCAGACTTACCCCCACACCAGTGGGCCAGACTTACCCCCACACCAGTGGGCCAGACTTAACCCCACACCAGTGGGCAAGACTTACCCCCACACCATTGGGTCAGACTTACACCCACACCAGTGGGTCAGACTTACCCCCACACCAGTGGGCCACCAGAGGGCCAGACTTACCCCCACACCAGTGGGCCACCAGTGGGCCAGACTTGCCCTCACACCAGTGGATCAGACCTACCCCAACACCAGTGGGTCAGACTTACCCCCGCACCAGTGGGTCAGACTTACCCCCGCACCAGTGGGTCAGACTTACCCCCACACCAGTGGGTCAGACTTACCCCCACACCAGTGGGTCAGACTTACCCCCACACCAGTGGGCCACCAGTGGGCCAGACATACCCCCACACCAGTGGGCCAGACTTACCCCCACACCAGTGGGCCAGACATACCCCCACACCAGTAGGTCAGACTTACCCCAGCACCAGTAGGTCAGACTTACCCCTGCACCAGTGGGCCACCAGTGGGACAGACTTACCCCCACACCAGTGGGCCACCAGTGGGACAGACTTACCCCCACACCAGTGGGTCAGACTTACCCCCACACCAGTGGGCCAGACTTACCCCCACACCAGTGGGCCACCAGTGGGTCAGACTTACCCCCACACCCGTGGGCCAGACTTACCCCCACACCAGTGGGCCACCAGTGGGTCAGACTTACCCCCACACCAGTGGGCCAGACTTACCCTCACACCAGTGGGCCACCAGTGGGTCAGACTTACCCCCACACCAGTGGGCCAGACTTACCCCCACACCAGTGGGCCAGACTTAACCCCACACCAGTGGGCAAGACTTACCCCCACACCATTGGGTCAGACTTACACCCACACCAGTGGGTCAGACTTACCCCCACACCAGTGGGCCACCAGAGGGCCAGACTTACCCCCACACCAGTGGGCCACCAGTGGGCCAGACTTGCCCTCACACCAGTGGATCAGACCTACCCCAACACCAGTGGGTCAGACTTACCCCCGCACCAGTGGGTCAGACTTACCCCCGCACCAGTGGGTCAGACTTACCCCCACACCAGTGGGTCAGACTTACCCCCACACCAGTGGGTCAGACTTACCCCCACACCAGTGGGCCACCAGTGGGACAGACTTACCCCCACACCAGTGGGACAGACTTACCCCCACACCAGTGGGTCAGACTTACCCCCACACCAGTGGGCCACCAGTGGGTCAGACTTACCCCCACACCAGTGGGCCACCAGTGGGACAGACTTACCCCCACACCAGTGGGCCACCAGTGGGCCAGACTTACCCCCACACCAGTGGGTCAGACTTACCCCCACACCAGTGGGTCAGACTTACCCCCACACCAGTGGGTCAGACATACCCCCACACCAGTGGGCCACCAGTGGGTCAGACTTACCCCCACACCAGTGGGTCAGACTTACCCCCACACCAGTGGGTCAGACTTACCCCCACACCAGTGGGACAGACTTACCCCCACACCAGTGGGCCACCAGTGGGTCAGACTTACCCCCACACCAGTGGGTCAGACTTACCCCCACACCAGTGGGTCAGACTTACCCCCACACCAGTGGGACAGACTTACCCCCACACCAGTGGGCCACCAGTGGGACAGACTTACCCCCACACCAGTGGGACAGACTTACCCCCACACCAGTGGGACAGACTTACCCCCACACCAGTGGGTCAGACTTACCCCCACACCAGTGGGCCACCAGTGGGACAGACTTACCCCCACACCAGTGGGCCACCAGTGGGACAGACTTACCCCCACACCAGTGGGTCAGACTTACCCCTACACCAGTGGGTCAGACTTACCCCCACACCAGTGGGCCACCAGTGGGACAGACTTACCCCCACACCAGTGGGACAGACTTACCCCCACACCAGTGGGTCAGACGTACCCCCACACCAGTGGGCCACCAGTGGAACAGACTTACCCCCACACCAGTGGGCCACCAGTGGGACAGACTTACCCCCACACCAGTGGGCCAGACTTACCCCCACACCAGTGGGCCACCAGTGGGTCAGACTTACCCCCACACCAGTGGGCCAGACTTACCCCCACACCAGTGGGTCAGACTTACCCCCACACCAGTGGGCCACCAGTGGGTCAGACTTACCCCCACACCAGTGGGCCAGACTTACCCCCACACCAGTGGGCCACCAGTGGGTCAGACTTACCCCCACACCAGTGGGCCAGACTTACCCCCACACCAGTGGGCCACCAGTAGGTCAGATTTACCCCAGCACCAGTAGGTCAGACTTACCCCCACACCAGTGGGCCACCAGTGGGACAGACTTACCCCCACACCAGTGGGCCACCAGTGGGACAGACTTACCCCCACACCAGTGGGTCAGACTTACCCCCACACCAGTGGGCCAGACTTACCCCCACACCAGTGGGCCACCAGTGGGTCAGACTTACCCCCACACCCGTGGGCCAGACTTACCCCCACACCAGTGGGCCACCAGTGGGTCAGACTTACCCCCACACCAGTGGGCCAGACTTACCCTCACACCAGTGGGCCACCAGTGGGTCAGACTTACCCCCACACCAGTGGGCCAGACTTACCCCCACACCAGTGGGCCAGACTTAACCCCACACCAGTGGGCCAGACTTACCCCCACACCAGTGGGCAAGACTTACCCCCACACCATTGGGTCAGACTTACACCCACACCAGTGGGTCAGACTTACCCCCACACCAGTGGGCCACCAGAGGGCCAGACTTACCCCCACACCAGTGGGCCACCAGTGGGCCAGACTTGCCCTCACACCAGTGGATCAGACCTACCCCAACACCAGTGGGTCAGACTTACCCCCGCACCAGTGGGTCAGACTTACCCCCGCACCAGTGGGTCAGACTTACCCCCACACCAGTGGGTCAGACATACCCCCACACCAGTGGGCCACCAGTGGGTCAGACTTACCCCCACACCAGTGGGTCAGACTTACCCCCACACCAGTGGGTTAGACTTACCCCCACACCAGTGGGCCACCAGTGGGACAGACTTACCCCCACACCAGTGGGACAGACTTACCCCCACACCAGTGGGTCAGACTTACCCCCACACCAGTGGGCCACCAGTGGGTCAGACTTACCCCCACACCAGTGGGCCACCAGTGGGCCAGACTTACCCCCACACCAGTGGGCCACCAGTGGGACAGACTTACCCCCACACCAGTGGGCCACCAGTGGGCCAGACTTACCCCCACACCAGTGGATCAGACTTACCCCCACACCAGTGGGCAAGACTTACCCCCACACCATTGGGTCAGACTTACACCCACAACAGTGGGTCAGACTTACACCCACACCAGTGGATCAGACTTACACCCGCACCAGTGGGTCAGACTTACACCCACACCAGTGGGCAAGACTTACCCCCACACCATTGGGTCAGACTTACACCCACAACAGTGGGTCAGACTTATCCCAACACCAGTGGGCCAGACTTACCCCCACACCAGTGGGTCGGACTTACCCCCACACCAGTGGGTCAGACTTATACCCACACCAGTGGGACAGACTTACCCCCACACCAGTGGGTCAGAATTACCCCCACACCAGTGGGCCACCAGAGGGCCAGACTTACCCCCACACCAGTGGGCCACCAGTGGGACAGACTTACCCCCACACCAGTGGGTCAGACTTACCCCTACACCAGTGGGTCAGACTTACCCCCACACCAGTGGGCCACCAGTGGGACAGACTTACCCCCACACCAGTGGGACAGACTTACCCCCACACCAGTGGGTCAGACGTACCCCCACACCAGTGGGCCACCAGTGGAACAGACTTACCCCCACACCAGTGGGCCACCAGTGGGACAGACTTACCCCCACACCAGTGGGTCAGACTTACCCCCACACCAGTGGGCCACCAGTGGGTCAGACTTACCCCCACACCAGTGGGTCAGACTTACCCCCACACCAGTGGGTCAGACTTACCCCCACACCAGTGGGTCGCCAGTGTTTTAATGTTAATGTTAGGTCTAGTGTAATTGTGTTTCCATCAGGAGTGTGACACTAAAGACTTGGGGTGAGCAGAATCTTCAATAGAATAGATCACACCCAGTGTATTGTGTAAGAACACTATAAGAGATGGAGTTACTGTAATGAACACTATAAGAGATGGAGTAACTGTAATGAACACTATAAGAGATGGAGTTACTGTAATGAACACTATAAGAGATGGAGTTACTGTAATGAACACTATAAGAGATGGAATTACTGTAATGAACACTATAAGAGATGGAGTTACTGTAATGAACACTATAAGAGATGGAGTTACTGTAATGAACACTATAAGAGATGGAGTTACTGTAATGAACACTATAAGAGATGGAGTTACTGTAATGAACACTATAAGAGATGGAATTACTGTAATGAACACTGTAAGAGATGAAGCAGTTACTTTAATGACATCGGCATATATTGAATCCTCTGGAAAAACGGTTGCTCATCTATGATGTAGATTCTTTTAAAAAGGAAAAATATAATCTCTAAACATCTACATTAATTACCAGGTTTTCAGGGACATAAAAAGTGCTGTGAGTTTCTCTCCCTTTTTCCATCTGCCAATAAAGGCTTTCAGTTTGAAGGACTTTGGTCTTATGTAAGTTGCAGATGGATTACGGTCAGTATCAGTTGTTTCTAGGATTTGCTGAGTTCACTGTGTCCTCCTCTACCCTTCTGCTCCACAGGAAGGTGAGGTGTACGCAATCGAGACGTTTGGCAGCACTGGGAGGGGAGCTGTTCACGGTGACATGGACTGCTCGCATTACATGAAAAACTTCAACGTTGGACACGTGCCAATAAGGTCGGTCGCTTGGTTCGGTCGGTGCTCACTGAGTGCGAGCCTCACCTGATTTTAATGGTGATGATGATACAGAACATCGATGCTAAGTAGAATTCTATACTGTAGATGTCATTCTGTTCGCCATCAAGGACGATGGAGGGCGAATGACCCTGCTAAGGCTGACCCCCTCCAACGTGCTGATTCTTACAGTATACACCTGAACTGAATACTACTGTACTAATAAAAAAAATAACCCATAAACTACAGATGAAAATTAGCCAGCTGGCTAAATCTGGCACATTTACAGAAATGTTGATCAATGTGGATTGTCCCTATGCACTGCTCTCATAATCCTTACTGCACTGAAAACACCATCCTTATCTCTCTTCCCGCCTCTCCTCTGTGTCCCCGCCTCTCCTGTGTCCCCGCCTCTCCTGTGTCCCCGCCTCTCCTCTGTGTCCCCGCCTCTCCTGTGTCCCCGCCTCTCCTCTGTGTCCCCGCCTCTCATCTGTGTCCCCGCCTCTCATCTGTGTCCCCGCCTCTCATCTGTGTCCCCGCCTCTCCTCTGTGTCCCCGCCTCTCCTCTGTGTCCCCGCCTCTCCTCTGTGTCCCCGCCTCTCCTCTGTGTCCCCGCCTCTCCTGTGTCCCCGCCTCTCCTTTGTGTCCCCGCCTCTCCTCTGTGTCCCTGTGTCCCCGCCTCTCCTCTGTGTCACCGCCTCTCCTCTGTGTCCCCGCCTCTCCTCTGTCCCCGCCTCTCCTCTGTGTCCCCGCCTCTCCTCTGTGTCCCCGCCTCTCCTCTGTGTCCCCGCCTCTCCTGTGTCCCCGCCTCTCCTGTGTCCCCGCCTCTCCTCTGTGTCCCCGCCTCTCCTCTGTGTCCCCACCTCTCCTCTGTGTCCCCACCTCTCTTCTGTGTCCCCGCCTCTCCTCTGTGTCCCCGCCTCTCCTCTGTGTCCCCGCCTCTCCTCTGTGTCCCCGCCTCTCCTCTGTGTCCCCGCCTCTCCTCTGTGTCCCCGCCTCTCCTCTGTGTCCCCGCCTCTCCTCTGTCCCCGTCTCTCCTCTGTGTCCCCGCCTCTCCTCTGTGTCCCCGCCTCCTCCCATTGTGGTGTTCCAGACTCCCCAGAGCCAAGCATCTGCTCAACGTGATAAATGAGAACTTCGGGACGTTGGCGTTCTGCCGCCGCTGGTTGGACCGGCAGGGAGAGAGCAAGTACCTGATGGCCCTGAAGAACCTGTGTGACCTGGGCATCATAGACCCGTACCCGCCGCTCTGCGACACCAAGGGCTCCTACACTGCCCAGTACGAACACACCATCCTACTCAGGCCCACCTGTAAGGAAGTGGTGAGCAGGGGTGATGACTACTGAGCACGCTCCGTGGGCCAGCTGGCCTCGAACCAGGAAGAACCGGAAGAGGAAGAATGAGAGAAGATAAATCAGGGTCATGTTCATTGGATCCCATACCACTGCTCTATTCACCACATGCAAATTCCAGTCCGTTGATGTCCCTTTAATAACGTTTCTTATTGGACAAGTCTAGGTAGTCCCTCTGTGTTTCAGTCCGTTTTCTTTCAGTTTGGTGCCTAATGAACACCATCCCTGAAATCCGTAATCGACTGATGATAACATTTATGCAACGTTATTATTGTGATGTAATTTTAAAGTTGCTTGAATCCTACCTTCTGTACCTACCTTCAACGGTTTTAGCAAGAGACTGTTGTCATGGCAGGACCTTATTACTTATTACTTAACATATGTATTAATACAAGTATTATTTAAAAGGATCAAGCCAATAAAAAAGGGCATATAAAAAGCAAGAAATATAATCATCATTTTCTTTATTATACTTGCTTGATTCCTGTATTGCTTATTTAGGATCAAATGAAATATGCAAAATTACTCCCTATGTTTTGGCTGGACACCTCAATGTATTACTTAATAATTCAAAGCATATTCAATGCCTTGAAAATAACCTGTGATATGACTATAATAATGCTATGAAATTATTTATATCTCTATATTTTGTTTCTCTGCCCCTATTTATTTTTAGGTGATTTTTAAAAAAATTAATAAATTGTATTGTTACAAATCTTAAACCTGTTTTTGTTAATTGTATTCATGTTTGAATGTAAAGTGATCATGCCAAAGCCAAAGATTCAAATTCTGGATTAGAAGTGTTCTGTTCTCACTTTTAACCAAAGGAGGGCGATATTATTATATACATGCAGGATGTACTCCAGTGGTTTCAGTGGCAAGACAACTAACAGGAAAACACATTAAAATTGAGCTTCAAAGATGTACTGAACCGTGTCAGAACCTAATTCCTACAATATGTAGGACATAATCCATAGGCTTATTTATTAAATGTAATTCATACATGCATGTCAGGCATCACACATAGACAGACACACAGATGATATTATGATATGTCCCTTTAACGCTGGAGTTCATTGATTCCATATGATATCTGTGCATTCACCATCAAATACAAATTGTAGCTCATTTATGTAAATCTAATGAAAATGTAGGTCATAAACAAACCATAGACATATTTATAACAACTAAAACTTACAGTTAGTGTGTAGCTAAGGAGGGCCTAGGATTATGATGATGTGATATGTGACGTGTCCCTTTTCATTCATGGATCTCATACCTCTGCTCTATTCACCACATGCAAATTCCTCTAATAAAGTATTTGGGACAAGGGCGAAGCAGTCGGATGATGTCACAGTGCAGGAATGCATCATGTTTCTTCGGCCAGCAGCTACTGACCTGGCTGCTCCTTAGGCAGTGTTTACACAGGCAGCCTAATTCAGACCTTTTTCAGATCTGATCTGATTGGTCCAAAGACCAAATTGTGAAAAAGAATATCAGAATTAGGCTGCCTGTGTAAACACAGCCTTAAAGACAGCAACACAGACCTATTCTTAACTAGGCTTCCGTCCCAAATAGCACCCTATTCCCTATATAGTGCAA